>NC_091508.1:5834253-5956327 GCF_947461875.1 Haliaeetus albicilla | reverse complement strand
CGCAGAGAGGAGAGTCCTCCTCCTCGTCGCAGGTACCCTAGGTCAAAGTACACTCTCATAGAGCTGTGGCACTGTTACCACTTAGCATCCTAGAAGCAGGCTTTTTAAACAGCATGTTGATGGGATAACATTCTCTATCTGATCACAATTTGGAGATGGCAAATGCTAAAAAAAGACAAAACCCCCAAACCCACAACATCGAGGTGAACTTAAGTGTGTTGAATGTTGGCTTTTGTCCTTAGAGGCACTGTGCAAGTTGGTAGTCAGCGCCCTCTATCCTGGACCTATCCTCGTTCCTCTTAAAATCTGCTCATCTTCTAGTCACACTTTCCCTTTCTTCCCCATACTTCAACTTAGGCTGTCCTGTCCTTTATTCCATCAATGGCGAAACATGACAACTACAGCAGCTTAGCATTCATACAGATGTGTTTCTCCGCTTTGTTTGCACACAATGAAATACTTTCCAAGTAGGCAGCTGTTTAATAATAGATGAAGTAACAGTTGGCTCTAAACATCTAGCAATCTTTACACTTGAGTGTTAGTGTGGAAATTAAGCATCATGTGACGATCCTGTCACTTGAGGTATGCAAACCCAGCTCTAAAATATAGCAGGATTTTTGGTAACTGACGTCTCTTGGAGCCAGACTAGCTGTCTGGCAGTTTAAGTCTGCAACGGTGGTTTGCTAGACTGGAATGTTACCTGTTGCAGGTGAGTGAAGTCCTCACAAGTCAGGGTTTCAAGCTTACCCTTTGCTGTTGACAAAATAACACATTAGGAGTATTTGTTAGCTAATAGATGGTTGTACTGATGGCTTGTTGTTTCATTGTTTTTTATGCTTTTGTGTCCATCTATTAATAAAAATGAACCCGTTACAGAGCACAGCATGTCTCTTCTCACCACCCTCTGAGTCTGCATTAGCCAGTCACTAGCCCTTTCAGCGTCATGTGACCCAGCGCGCCCCATTCAGCTTGGCTGGTGTCGTTTCACAGGACCCAGGCATGGCCAGTCGTCAGGTTGCACCGCCCTTTGGTTCCCGAGCATGCTGTTTTCTCTCCAGCCTTCTCTCCAACCTTAACCAAATCGGCAGCAGCCACCTCGACCGCCCACACATTCCCGGCCAATCAGCTCAGCTGTTTAGTTACCAAATGTCTTCACAACAACTACAGCAGCAGCCTTCGGCTAACAAAAAAGCAGGAAAAATCCACAACACCCCCTTCGCCAACCAACTAAATACAACGCAACATCTGGCAAAACCTTTTCAGCAAATTCTTCTTGGCAGTCAGTCCGGCAGCCTCACCTCACCATTTCTAGCTTGTTGAAACCAAAAACTAGTAAGTTTTTCCTGCTTATACAGTTTACTGCTGGTTAAAATAAGGAGTAAGCGGCTTATAAGTAATTACTTTTCTCAATCAAAGCGTGGCTGTGCATAATTGAGTGGAACGTACATATGTTGCTTGAGAAAACTTTTAAGGGTGATATGGAAGCTCTTACACTGTGAATAACGTAAAAACCAGTATATTTGCATGTGAGATGCCAAACTAAATTTTAATAAAAGCTCTAACAAACTTAGCTTTTTCCTTGCCAGAAAAATCCTATTCACCTTTAAATGGGTTTTACTAACAGTTTTCAAACTTAAAACAATTACTTTTTGGGATGAACTGGGCCGAGCTAAGGTTATTGTTTTTGTATTTTTATTGTGTTAAGAAAATAGTCGAAACACACTCTATGGCATTAAAAAATGACAATCACAAATATGCAGTTCTAATGTAGCACTTAATGGCAGTATCAATATTTACACTGAGCGCATTTTCACTTTTTTCCACTTGGTATCTCTTATGTCTTGTTATGGACCTTTTTGGCTTGCATGGTTCCAAAACATTTGGTCTGTGCTATTTTTTTGTTTTGTGTGTTTTTGGAACCACTTGTGGGACTTTGGTGTGGTGTTCTGGGCAGTGTATTTAGTGAAAGTGTTGCATTGGACAACTCTGCTATGAAGCATTCTTAGTTAAAGTGAATTCGTGGTGGAAACGTGCTGTTCACACTGAGCTTTGTTTTACTGCCTAATCTTTCCATGCCTTTTACTGGATGATGGATGCCAGTTATTCTTGGCACGTTCCCTGGCCCACCAGTGAGTTTGACAAGTTGGGAAATGCCTCACCCCATTAATGCTAAAAGAATTGATAAAAAGGCCTCACATTTCTTTGTCTGGTTCTAGATCACCGCGAAGGAGAAGCTTTTCTCGTAGCCGCAGCAGGTATGCATCAGTTAATTACAGCATGGACGATTTCATCCAGGAGGTTTACAAAGAAATGAACCAAAACAGTTTAACATTGGGCTGTATGCATTAATAGACTCCAGGGTAGGCTTTGTAATTCGGTAAAAGGGAGAAAAGGTTTACTTCTGTTACATTGCTTGCCTGGAGTTACTATATTTACACAGCTATTGAGATTCCAGGGTTATCAGCTGAAGGATATTAAGAATGGAAGTAACTAATTCTTCTGTTCTGCAGCTGTCCAAGGTTCCTGCCAGTTTTTTCCACAAACTTCTGTGTTAATGTGCTACTCCCCTCCAGATACCATGAGCCACAAGTACAGACGATAAGAAGCGTAGTGACCATGTTCTGCTGTCCCATACTAGAAAGTGTTAGGTGGTAACGACACAGCGGTGTAACATGGTTTTGTGTTGGGGTCTTTGAAGCTTCCAGAGTTCACATGCTATTTTACGTTCTTGTAGCATAGGATGCTGCATTGCTGTAAGGGATGTGTTGGTATATGTGGACACGCCATGTTAGCTGAGGCACTGTCACTTGCAGTCTGACTCTGAACAGATGTAAACTGCTGCAAAGGAATAGATCAACACAACCTAAGCTGTGTTGTGTAGCTCAAGCTGATTATCCTTACCTGAAGGAAGGCTAATATCATAATCTTAACAGGTTTCCCCTGGTTGAGTAGTTAAAAACGTAATTTCCTGAAGGGAAGCTTTGTAGATAGCCTTGTTAACCTAATTCAGCTTTGCTTTGACGCTATAATCGTCTTGCATTTTAATCTCCACCAGGTCCCTCTCCAGAGACAGAAGAAAGAGAGGATCACTCTCACGGGAGAGGAATCACAAGCCTTCTCGGTTCCTTTTCCAGGGTCTCGCAGGTAGGATGAGTCTTTTAGTGGTTATGCATTTTGAGTAAAACTGTGAAAGTGATTGTTTCCATGTCTTGGTAATACTGAAGAAGGTTGTGGTGGAGAATCATCTCTAGTGTCTTATGAAGTTCTTTGTCTTTAAGAATTAAATACTCAGTTTTATTAAACGAACATTATTTTTTAAATGCTTATCTTGCCATCTACTGATTGGGGCTGAGGGGTTTAAAGCAAGATCTGCTGCTCTCGGCACCTGGTTACTAATGTGTCTTTTCTTCTTTAGTCGCTCCAGGTCAAATGAGAGGAAATAGGACTATGAGAAGGAGCTGTGTACAGGAAGTCATTAGATCTGAGGACAGGAGGAGTATGTACAGAACATTGTTTTGTTTTGAAACTTCATAAAGCTTGGTGCATTTTTAAAATGTTTTAGCTGTTGAACTTGCTTTGTTCTTGTATCTTGTAACAGGTGGCAAATGTAAAGATGTGAATCTGTATATGGTTCTGAGCAGATCATATGATTTGTAATATTAATCGCTTTACAATGTACCATTATGCATAACTTTTTGTTGCGTTGAATGGTAAGCAGTTTGTCTGGCATAGATAGAATGCTTCTGGTCTTGACGTGTTGGGGAATGTTTTGCTGGGATTCAGCTTTTGGAAGGAGGCATGCAATGAAGATGTGTTCATTGCGGAAGCATGGCCATGAGCGGTGTTCATCTGTCCAGAACAAGACGCAGATGCTTCATAGGACAGTTCTCGGAAATAGTCAGGAACGTCGAGCGAGCGGCCTGTGAAGGGAGTGACTGAGCTGCAGTTTTATCCAGAGCTCTAGTTCTGACTTCCATTACCTGGAAGTGAGCTACTTTATATTACATGAAATATAAATCTTTAGCCGTAGGGTCAGTTAATTTTGTACTTCATGTGACTAGAGTACTTCTTAAATAGATGATTGTTGAGACCATCTGTTCCAGAACCTCTGAATAGACCAAATACACAGCAGAACTGACAACTGGAGTGGATGTGTTGAGTGTGTAATGGTACATTGTAAAAATTATGAATTAAACATTTCTTTACTGTACAAGAATTTTCATGTCACTTGTAAAATGTCTTTTGTGAGATCCTTGGGATTAAAGTTTTGGTTACAACTTGTTGTTTAGTATTTAACTTGAGTACCTGCTATATACATTTGCATTGCAGAACGTGCACTTGGGTCTTGTGGTGCAATTGGGTTCAAATTAAATGCGCTCCGTGGTATGGGGTAAGGTGACACTTGCCACATCTCACTGCAACACACCTGTGAACTGTTCAAATGCTGCTGTAAGTTGCAGGTCACTACCTGCAGCTGTGCTCCATACCCTCTCGCACCTCGGCGAGGGGCAGGGCCTCGTTGCATCACTGGCATCTCATACCAGTGTTAGAAATGCAGCCTAGGTGAGCTGGGTAGATGATACTGGCTTGGCTCCTTGCCTAATGGTGAGCTCCAACATGCTTACTCAGAAAAGCAGCTGGAGATACCAAGGTTCACAATATTTTTGCATCCTGGCTGTGGGTTGGTAATGACATTTAAGGTATTCTTCGTATCTGTCAGTTTTGAAATGACTAGTCTGTAAACTGAAGCTTTGCATGAAGATTTCACATGGAGTGTAAAACCCTGGCATGGCTCGAGTGCAATTAAGAGCTCCCAAACTGCCTAATGGCCTCTTTTTTTCCTGTATCCAAGAGAAGATGAGCTACATCCGTTTCAGTCGTGTCCGTTTAGATTAAATCCATCATACTGAACAGTCTTGTGGTTTAATTTCCTTCACTTGTGGTGTCCAGGCGGGGACAAGATGATGGCAAAGCTGTAATGGAAAGAAACTGCTACTTCACACACTGCCTAGAAAGGGGGTGTGTGAAAGGGGAGTGGGGACAATGTGTGTGGTTTGTCACAGCAGCTGGGGTGCAGTGTCATGATTTTTTTTTTTTTAACTACTTAGGTACTGTTTATGGTTGGACTCGGTGATCTTAAAGGTCTTTTCCAACCTAAATGATTCCACGATTCTCTCGACAGCCCCTGGCCCAGCGTGCTGTGGTACAAGCACAACCAACCTCATGTTCACTGCAAAGCAGGAACGCTGCAGGTGGTGCAAAAGGCACACACAGCCCTAAATGATCTTAAACTGGGAGCGTGGTGAGCTTAAAAGGTACAGAAAAATGCGCCGTCTTTTTTCTTACCCTGTATGGCCTGATGAGGAATTTGGGAAGTGTCGGGCTCGCAGCCGAGACGGCTCAGGCTGGTGGTGAGGTGGCTGCTGCTGTGCACTGTCGCAGCTCCCCGGCAGAGGTCGGGGTGGCCTCGTCAGCCGGCTGGGGCTCCTGTCCGCCTGATTCCACATCAGGTTTGGTCTCAAAATGTTGACAGACCAGCTCCTCTGGGGATGTTTGTGTTAGATGAAAGGCAGCCAAGGGCTGAGATGATATCATGTGCCACACACAGCTGTGTTCCCTTTTTTAATAAGTGCTTCTACCAGGGTTTGATTTGTGGGATTGCAGCTCTTGTTGCCTGGGAGCCAGCCTCTCTGCTGGCACGTCGGTTCCTCTTGTGGTTACGTGGAGGGGAGGGAACGGTGGGGGACAAGTAGCCTTCAGTAGTTTCAACTACCAACAGGAAAGGAGGGAAAGAAACCCGAAACGCTAGAGACAGTGTATGCTGCGGGGAAGCAGGTTGTGGTTTTCGTGCATGAGGGAGTCTGCAGAACTGGGAAGATTTTATCAGTTTCAGGTTTCTGACTTTGTATTTTACTCCTCAGCTGAATGAAGAAGTTGGCCCTTAGGCTGGCTCAGAACGGCTGCTTCACAGCAGATGACTGGTTTTACGTACTTGGGTGGGTTTTTGATGGGGAACAAAATTAGCAACTTGTAGAGAAATATGGGAAATGTGTAAACACTGACTGCGAACAGCCCTTCTCTCAGGGTATAATTACCAAGTGTTATTTTTAATGCAGCAACACATTGAAGGATTTAAGGCTTCCAGGTTGCTTCTGTGAGAAGGAACCAGCCTGGGAACACTCACTCCCCACAGGTAGAGAGCATTGTGGCTTGTCTTACTCTGAAATTAAATTTGCAAGGAAGTGTTTGTGTTGATATTCTAAGGCCAGGGACATCCCTCACTTCTCCCCAAAGATTCTTAAACCAGGGAGAGCCACTAAGCAGTGTGTCCTGGCCAAAAGAGGACAGACAGATGCTATCCAGTGGCAGAACTAGGTGGCTCATGCCCCATCCTCAGCGGCAGCCCTGCTCTGAAGACTCTGGGTGACGGGGAACTCTGCTGCTTTCTACGTTGTTTCAGGGCCCTGTTTTGGGGTCCTCACGCTAACATGTTAAGCTGTGTTTCTAATTTGGGGAGAGGTTTAGCTGCCCCTGCTTTTGCCTGGCAGAAGCATCTTGAGGTTAAGACTATCAGAGTTCCTCAGACGCTCATCAGTGCAGTATCTAAGCACATCCCAGAAGCACGCTAAACGACATAACTACCCTCTGTTTATGTGCGGTTTGTTCTTTTCTCACACTCTCCCTAGGGAGAGTATTGTGTGCAAATGGTTTTGTGAAGAAAGGGATTTTTTTTTTTTTCTTTTTATGTACATGCTGCTCTTTGTTTATGGCAGAGAAGATAATTTTAAGAATGTGCCTTGCACTTAGAAAATGGAGAGGTTAAATATGTTCTTTCTTCCAATGGGATGCATTCCACGGTCCTTCAGACAGGTTCGGCTAACCAGGGTCGTGCTTGGGCGAGAAGTTGCAATCTTGAAGAACACCAACAGTGGTTCTAGTTAAAAAAAACATGTTTCAGCTACCTTTGGGGAGCTGCTGCAGTTCACCTCTAAAATGATCATCTTTCTGGAGCTGGGCTATTCTGTACTCCAGTCACACCAGGAACTAAAATACATTCTTGCTAGAAGATCGCTTGTGTTTCATGCTCTTTGTCTTTCCATTTCTTTTTGTTTGAAGTCAAAGGAGACATGAGAGACGCTGCACCGTGCCCTTGGGTCTTCCTGCAGCAGCCGGCGTTGCCTGGAAGAGCAGGTTACGCCTCTTATCTCCGAACGTCTACGTGCTTCTGTGGGGACCTGTCAGCAGAATTCACTGCTGGAAGTGACGAGTGCCCTAGCAGTTCTGCAGCTTTTTTCTTTTGCTGTTAACATGACATCTTTTCAGATTCCAGTTTTACTTTCTCTTACTCACCATCCCATCATGTCACAATGTCTCCTGACATAAAGATCCATGAAGCATCTGAACATTTGACGAACTTTCTCCCATTTCTGCTGGTTTTAATCACTGTCCTTATACCCACATTCAATCATAGCCCAGAAATACTGTCCCAAAATCTGAGCTACAAGCGCAGCGTTGCTTTGCTAGAAAAGAAAAAAAGTGAAAAAAACAGAGCATCAGCCCCTTTGGCAAACGGAAGGCCGAAGGGCAGAAGTGCAGTTCCAGTAACTCCGGTTCGACCTTAGATCCCGCACAGTGAGGCGATAGCACAGCGCCTGAGACCTGCCATAAAGAGGCGGGTCTCAGCTTCCCTGTTACTGAAATGTAGCTAGCTCCAATGTCACACCTCAACCTGCCAAAAATGGGCAAAATAAAGACGGTTTTTGCTTGGCAACTATTAAAGTCATTTAGTGAAGCAGTTGCTGAAGCTGAAGCAGCATCACAGCCTGTTAGCCCGTGCAAGAAGTGTTCTGGCTTCTTAGAAATACTGTCACTGTCTCGGTTTTCTGTTTCATTTCTGAAGTTTTGCTGAGGCTCTTCTGGGTCACTGAGGCACTACCACTAGTTACATTCTGTTAGTGCCCTTCAAACAAATGCTGTTGTGGACTAAAATAAACACGAGATCCAGACAAATATAAAATAGACTATGCAATAGGAACGCTATGTTCCCAAGTGATTCATTCATCTATTATTTAATAATTTAGTAGCTGACATAACTCTTAGTTGAACAAATCTTCACATCAATTCAAGTGGTGTTTCTGCTCTGTCCTACATGTAATTTTAGCTGTCAGATTTTCTGTGGGAGCAATCCCAATTGGAAAAGGGAAATGTACCTCCTTCCCAGCTAGATTGTGCCACCAATCGCAGTGGTGTTACTCCACAGCCTGCCTGTGGTACCCCAGGATTCATCCTGCTGCAGTCAGAGTCAGACTGTCCTGTCCTTGGGTACTTAGCTGGACAACACACAAACACGCTGACAGGTTGTGAGGTACCGATAGCACGTGCAGACACCATGCTGCTGCCGAAAAAGCCAGCAAAGCAGCCCGGCGACGTGCACCGTGGTGTGAAAGGCCCTTGGCAAGCTGCAGCCCTCCATTGGGAGCCACGGTATCAGGGTGGAGCAGCGGTATCAGGGTGAGGCACCGTGTCACCCTGGGTGTCGCTTTGGAAGATCACTACTGCCAGCTGTGAGAGAGAAGTATTATCTCCGCTGCGTGCAGGGGCTGCTTTGTCCATGAATATTCAGCAATATTCAGCGTCGTCTCTGCGAGGAAGCCCTGCTGCTCCGCCCAGCCTTTCCCCCGCCGCTGCCGATGGAGGGCTTGCCATTAGTCTTTGCTAGAAAATGTTCGAGGTTACTCGTTTCTAATACCGACATTATTTACCATCACATTAAAACCTGGTTGGTCACTGCAGAACACCCGCTGGCTGGACTGGGTGCTGTGCTTCCTGGTGCTAGTAAATGGTGGATTGATCAGCTTTTCATGCAGTCCTATTATAAGCTTTTTGGGAGGAGGCTGCCCCAGCCAGAGAGATAGGCTTCAGGTGTGGTATGCTGCTGCTCCTGCAAATAGTAATTCTTGTAGCTGCCTGGTTGACACATCCTGCTTAGAAACTCATGGTTCAATGTTCACCAGATTTGGAGTCAGGAGTTCCCTCTGCACAGGGCGAGTTTGACAGGGACTGGTGGGGTATTTTTTGACCTATTGCAGAGTGTGGACATTTCGAGGTTTTCATGTTTCTTGTTTCACAGCCTCCCTCTCCCTCTTCGTCTCCCTCTTTGTGGCATATTGCAGTTGGTCGTCTATAAATCTTTTCGTCTTCTGCAAAGCCCAGGTTTGTTACAGGAGGACAAGAAGGGCTCTGGTGCAGCATCACTGCTGGTGGGTGATGTATGGAACGTTTTTAACCTGTTTCCAGCCTCTGTTGCACTACTGACAGCAGCTCCAAGATTCAGCAAATTTCCTTTCCCTGCTGTAATGTGGATTCTCAGAAGCGAGGCAGAGAAACCAGTGAGGGAGGCTCAAACCACAAGAAAAAGGTTTTATAGTGGTACCTGGAACTCCCCAACTCAGATTCCAGGTTTGGTGGAACTGAGCAGAGCTCCACCACGGTGCATGGACCGCGTCCATCCCCATCGCCAGGTCTGGCACAGCTCTGTGCCAGCGCTCGGTGTCAAGGCCAGCAGAGGTTCAGTGCGGGGTGAAAGCTGCTCCTTCACCCCAGCTCCAGGAAATCCTGCTGTGCACGACTGACATGTAGAAAGGGAAGTGCAATCGACCCTTACCCCGGTGTCTAGGTGGCGGCGGTCATATCATCGACGATGGCTTTATTGGACGTTGTACACACACAGCTGTCCCCTCCCATTACCTCTGCTCCACATGGGACCATGCACCCGAGTGAGTCACCGTGCAAGAGAGCCGTCCGTCCGTCTGTCCTTGGTGCCTGGTCTGGGTACTGCCCTCCTACAGATGCCGTTTCAGGTGGCTCATGGTGCCAGAGCTGATCTGTCCCTGGCTCTGCCCCTTCCCTCTCCTCTGCCCCACACCCAGCCCCACTCCTCACCCCCCAGCACAAGGGAGAAGTGAATCACGACCCCGCACCCACCCTCACCCGGGGTGGCAGGATTCCTGAAACGCGTGCCATGAGCGGGGAGATCCCAGGAGACACTGACACACGCTGAGCCACCGCCTGGCAGTGCCGGCGGGCGCCGGGATGGGCGAGCAGGCCGGCATGCGTCTCCCAGAGCCGTGGGTTTGGGGTTTGGTGTCGCTACCTCCACAAGCGGGAGTGGAGGGACTTGCCTCGCAGACACCCCATCCTTGTGTCTGACTGTGGGGATTGTTTTTAAAGCTCACATCGTGAGCAAGCGTTAGTCAACAGCTCTCCGTAGTCACCTCCTTCTCACGCATGGCTATAAAGGGCTGGATCGTGTTCCTGATAGATTTCAAGCAACGCCACAGCTTGGGGAGCGACAAATCCCTCGTCAGCAGCGCTGTGCTACATGTCATCCATTGGGAAGAAATTATGTCGGTCGACAGCTTCCCACAGGCCTGGCTGCACCAAGAGCTGCCGAGGGCTGGGGACCCCATATGCCGCATGGATGGGAGCAATTCTGCCCCACACTCCGCTTGCTTATTCCCACCCATGCAGCGAATCCTGCTGTGGAAGGTCCCGGTGGGCCTGGAGCAGTCCCTCTCCTCCCCCTGCCCACTGCCACCCCAACGGGAAGCTTCCCCTGCCCTCGCCGAGATGCCTGCGGGGAAGAGCTGGCTGCAAAAAAAAACCTGTGGACATTTTGGATGGACCTTATTCCCCACAAGGAGCTTTGCAAAAGGCTGGAGCCGTTCACCCCGATTCCCAGCGGGGCATCCGTGCCCCCTCTGCGGGTGCCAGCCGTCTGCATGGTCCTGCCTTGCTCTCGGGTCGTAGTGAATGAGGTAAAGCAGCAAGTAAATAAACAGGCAAACGAGCCCGAGGTTTGAAGCCAGGTACTCCCTGCTGCCCTCGCTGCGCTCTGAACAATGAGGTCCTTTGCTGCCAGCAAAAAAAAAAACCCACAAAGCTTCCAAGCTGCTCATGGAAAGTCAGTGAAGCAATTACGTTAATGACTGTGAATGGGGCTAAAAACAATCTTGGATGAAAATGAGTGAGGGGCCGAATGAAGCAACCAATTCATAGCCCAGCTCCCGCATCCAGGAATATTTCCAGTAAGCAAAGGCCTTGTTTTAGGGACTGTCTCATCCCCCATTTGTGCTTGGTGGGACTCTATTTCCACTCTGCTGGGTCCGGTGTCTCATCAAAATGCCTTCATAAATGGAGCAAACAAGGGCTGTATATGGCAGGGAAACAGTCAATTAACACGATCTGAGTTCTTTTAGGGGCAGAGTTAATCAAGCATTCAGCGTTTTGTCATTCTTGTCTTTCTTTCCTGGGAAAATCCTATTAGTATAAAATCACTTAATTGGGCACTTCAAAGAGCTGATGGGAAAACAGTCTTCGCTGGGATATAAACGCCATTCAGCCGAACACTGGGTTCATTTAGACTTTTGCTGGAGCGTGAGTGTTTCATTAAGAGCCTTCACGTTTCCCACTTAAAAGAAAAAAGCTTGTTAGTAGAGATAATAAAAAGAAAAAAAAATCTTGGAGATTTGAATCTTGCTGAAGAGGGTTTTTACTGCCTGAATAGGCGGGGCTTTGTTTCAGGGCTTTGTCCTCAGCACAGCCTCTTACACCTAGAGTTAGTTGCCTGTCAATCTGCTTTCCTGAGCTGAGCGATTTCACACCTGCCTGGGGTGTTCTTGCAAGTAAAAGGTGTTTGAGGAGGGAAAGAGTCAGCCCTGGTCAGACCTTTGGGGTGTAGGATGATGCGTTTTTGCGGGACTGAACCCCAAAGCCCGTGCGCTCGTCCCCGCTCTCTGTGCTGGGGTAGAGGTCCCGTCTTAATTCCCCCACTCTCAGGTTGTTTCCCTGGGCAGAAATTCAGGTTTTTGCAGAGCTTACATTTATCCCCCCTTGAAAAATAACACAGTGTGCCCTGATCTGTCATTGCCAACTCTATCCCAAAAGACCTGAAGGATGCTCATCTGCCTGACCCTTTTCTGTTTCTTCCTGCTACATTGGTTGATCTAACAGGAATATTACATTCCAGCCCCCCCCACCAAAAACCACTTCACGTATACCTTTGACCACCAAATCTCCAAACCTTCCTTGCTGCTGGGGAGGGCTGGGTGAGGCACCACACGGATCGCTTCGTTTCTGTGGTCGGCGCTGGCAGGCTTCTGTCTGGGAAAACGTTTCCAGGTCAATCACATGCTTATATATTAATGACATTTTGTAGTCAGCCTTTATAAAATCCTTACATGTAGGTGTTCATGTGCATTTAAAACAGTTGTTATAAGCATGGGTTGGATCTCAGTGTGTGATTCCCATCAAACGGGCTGAGATCCTTCCCTGGTGCAATGTTGGGTTCTTCCCTTTGGGGTCAGGATTACCTTACGTGGTTCCACAAAGCCACGTTTCCCCATTCTTCTCCATCTCACCCAAGGCTGGGGCATTCAAACCCTGACTTCTTCACCTGACAAATTATTCCCCTGCTCCATGCCAAAGCTCCCACCCACATCTCCTTGGCTTTTAGGGGTGCTGCTCCCCAAGTCCCCAGAGAGGATGAAACTTGGTGTCAGAGGCGATGTGCCCGGGCACATTCCCTTGACGAAACCCCGGCTGTGCCAGCGCTGAGGATGGGCTGAGTCACGTACCAACTCTGCCCACTGTGAATAATGTATTTGCATCTGTGTCTGCAGTGGCTTCCCCTCCCCTCGGTGTCTGCGGGACCCACCTGGGGAGATCCCCCCGGGAAGGAAATGCTCCCAAGGGGCCCCGGCCAAGGCAGCAAGTGTCACTTGGTATTTAGGTGCCCCTGGTGCTGGGAAGAAGGTTACTTTGAAGGCTATGAAATATGCATTCATTTAATATGCTCCTTTTGCTTCCAGGCATCAGGATGGGTTTTTCAAGCAAATTACAAGGACGGATTCTCCCAGGATCACACCCCTCCCAGGTGGGGGTTTGGGACACCCCTTGGGAAGGGCGAGCCTGGGACAGGAGAGCTGACAGCTCCCACTCAGTGGCTATAAATGGTGAGAAGGAAACACGCCGATCTTGGTCCCCAGCCCTGTGCCTCTGACCTCCTACTACTACATCTTGTTGGGGCTGAACATCATGAGTCACCTTTGGGATTTTTTTTTTAAAGTTCCTGTACCGCCTTCTGTATTAATCACACTTTTTTTTCCCCCTTTTTTTCTAGCAATGCCACTGCAGACTTGACCATGGACTGTCTGACCCAGACCCTGACGCCATTCGTCTCCCCACTTCCCATTTCCAGTAACCCACTTTGCTGAGGTCTCCTCTGATGCTGGTGCTGCCGTGCAGCCGGAGGTCCTCAGCTCCTGGTGTGGGGGCATGAGGAAGGGGAGCGAGAGCGGAGTTCGCAACAGCCAGAAACCTGCCCCCCCCCATCATTCTGGGGTGCAGGGAGAGGACCCCACCCCACCAAAAAAAATCACAGACATAATGACAGTTATTTTCCTAAGGGAAAATCTATGTCCAATTTATTTTCTGGCTGGTTTTGACCTGGAATGTATTCCCTGTGTAACTGGGAATATTAGCATCAGGCAAGGCTGGTCGGTTATCTCGCGTCACTTTGTTTTTTTAATTCCTTGCTCTTGCATCAGCGTTTGCTGTGGGTTGCATAAGCGAGACCACTCCTTCCTCTGCCACTTTGGGTGCTAATTTAAAAAGCTGCTGGTTTTGATGGTCCCATTCCCTTTTGTGTATTCAGGGGGGCTTTTATGAAAAAAAAAAATTTAAAAAAAGAGCTGGTTTAAGCAGTAAGCATCCTCTCAGTAAATGCTGCTTCATCTGAGAGCCCTGGCTGGCAGCTGGAGGCTGCGCTGACCGGCGGAGGATGCCCACAGCGCTGCGACTGGAACGGTGTTGGGCTTCCCTTCAGTGCCGATCTCGTCTTCTTCACATCCAGAAGGAGCGAACCAACAAACTGCAGGTGGAGCAGAGCTGGCGGTTGGCGAGGAAACAATCCGCTACTGCACAGCGACGCATCCAGCCCTCCGCAGTGCGGCTCTAAAAGCTGCTCTTTGCAACCAGGAGCAAAAATCATTCCCACATAGAAACATTAGCGACAGCTTCCCTGCGAGGAAAGGCTGTTCCAGCTCACCCCCTCCTCTCCCTGCGTATTTATGAACGGAAAGACAGGCGGAATTCGGGAGCATCCCCAGCTTTGCCAGGATGGGTTTTCTGCAGCGTGTAGTATTAATTTAGGATGCTTTCACATTCCCCATCCTCCTTTCACCTTTCCTCCCATCCAACCGTGCCAGCTTGGAGGCAGCCGAGGGGGTGAGCAGCCGCCGATGACCCAAACGTCATGGCCCAGCGCCGCAGAGGGGGGACCGGCAATGGCAAATGCTGCTGCAGCGCGTGGCAGCCTTCAGCCAAACATGCCCAAACATATTCTCCAGCTGCTCGGGCCGGTGGGAAGCTGCTGGTCTAGCCAGGAAATGCACGGGTGTTTTGCACGCCAAAGGTCTTGCTCAGCACCCCAGCACCCGCCGGCTCCAGGGGCCTTCGGGGGTGCCTGCCACTCCCAAGAGACCCCTTTAACTTGGTCTTTGTCCCTTGGAAGTGTGCTTTCACCTTCTCGTGCCCCTCAGGAATACACCGCGTTTGCACCCTTGCTGCCCGAGTCGTGATGCCCAAGGCGCCTGGGTAGATTATGCCACGCTGGGAGGGTGCTGCAGAATACGGCCCCCCTCTCCATGCACCGGGGTAAGCTGACTCTGAGGGCATCAGCTCTCGCGCTGTGGGCAGAGTCAGACCCGCTGACCCCGCTCTGTCTGCAGCACAGGGGATGGGTGCCCTCCGGCCTTGCCATTTAACCCCAGCAGAAGCTGCCCTGGGCTCAGACCTTTCCTGCCTGTGGACTTGGATGCATTTTCCAGATAAGCCACAAATCCCTCCGAATCCTTCCCACAGGTTCCTGCAGAACATGCACGGACTTGTTCTTCCTCCTCATCCCTGCCCAGGAGCCTGCAGGACTCAAGACCAGCAGATCCTTCCCAAAACACCCGCAGCCGGGTGCCAGGGGGGTTCAGCTGACAGAGCAGAGCCAGGCCCCCAGGAGAAAATCCGTCAGGAGAGACCAGGGTGGCCTAGGAGGGGGTCGGGCAGTGCCTGGGGACCAGGGGAGCACCATCCCGGCGTGGCTCTGAGGTGGGCACCCCAAGGGCAGAGAGAGTCGCCCCTTCCTTAATCCGTTATCCCCCTTTCCCACTGAAATCCTCTGCACTAGTGACCCGCTGGGCAGGGAAGCCTGGGTGGGATGTGGAGCACCCCCCCGCCCTGCCAGCCAGCTGAAGCGCTGCTCTCTAAGGATCCTGCGTCTCCCCATGGGGAGGGGGCAGCCCTGTGTCCCCTGATGGGGGGGATCCCTGCACCCCTCGGAAGGGGGTGCCTGCGTCCCCTGATGGGGATGTCCCTCCATACCCTAACTGGGGGGGGGGAGTCCCTGCATTCCCCTAGGAAGGGGTTCCCTGTATCCCCTGATGGGGACATCCCTCCATCTCCTAACGGGGGGGACTCCCTCCACCCCCTCGGAAGGGGGTCTCTGTATCCCCTCATGCAGGATCCCTGCAGCCCCCCTAGGATGGGACTCCCCACACCCGGTGACCGGGTGCACTCCCGGGAACGGGGACCGGGATGCGGAGCGGAGCGTTGGGGGAGGGGGGAGCCGTGCCAGGACCGAGTCAGCTCCCCGGGGGTGCCGGTCCGGTCCCGGGGCGGGGCGGGGCGGGGCGGGGGCGGGAGGGAAATCCCGGGCGACGCGGTGAGCGGCGGCGAGGCCCCGCCCCGCTCCGGTATAAAGCGCGACGAGGCGCAACGGGCACCGGGAGACGCGACGCCACGGTGAGTGCGGCGGGGGTGGCCCCGCGGGGGCGGCCGGTGGTTCTGGCCCTTCCCTGCCCGCGGGGGGTGTCACCGGATTTTGGCGGGGGACGGACACACGGTGCCGGTGCCCGGCTCGGGGAGGGGGAGCGAGGAAAGCGCCGGAGCCGGACCGGGACCGAGCGGCGGCTCCGCCCCGTGGTCGCATCCCCAGCGCGGGGGAGGGAGCGGGGCCGGTCCCGGTGGTTGGGTCCCGGGGGGGGGGGAGCCCCCCCCCCCCCCCCCCGGAGCCGCCGCCCCCCGTTTCGGGGACGGGCGCGGAGCCCCGGTCCGGGCTGCGCTCGCCCCCCGGCGGCGGCGGGGCGCGGTGCGGGGCGCGGCCGCGGAGCATCCCTGCGTGTCCCCCGTCCCGCGGGGCTGGGCGGGGGCGGCCGCTCGGGGGTTGGGATCCGGAGACCTTTCCCTGAGGGCTCGGGAATAACCCCCCTCCCCGCGGCTGGAAAGACCCACGGGCTCATCGGTGTCATGAGCGGGGCGTTCTCTGCGCCTTCCCCCCCCCCCCCCCCCGCGGAGGCACCTGGCGCGGGGTGACATCGGTTTTCGGCTCCATCCGCCCCCAGGTGTGGGTGCTGCCCTGCCCCTCCTGCTCCCTAAGCCTTCCTCCAACTGGTGTAACTGGTCCCGGGTGTCGCAGGTGCCTGTGGGGCTGGCGAGGGTGCGTGTGTGTCCCTGGGAGTGCCTTCAGCTCCCGGCCGGCTGGGTGAGGTTTTAACGCAACCGTGCACCTGCATCACCTCTTTGCTCAAGTCTTGGGGTTCTCCAGCTGGGTTGCAGGAAGCCTTGAAGCTTTGGAGAGGCTGCTAAAAAGCAACGCCAGCCCCATGGGAGGGGACGGTGACCTGGCCCTGGTCCTTCCCTATTTGGTGGCTCTGACAATCTGCAATCATGAGTCGGGGCAAAGCTGTTATCTCGAGGTGTGGGGGCTCTGGGGTGGTACCTGGGCCATGGGGGTGCCCTGAGGATGGGGAGATCGATGCCTGACACAGGCGGGGGGGGCTGGAGGGTGTCCGGTCAGGGTGTCGAAACACGTCCCCTGCCTGCTACCTGCCAGGGCTTGCCTGGACATGCTGGGACTTGCCTCGCAATGAGGTCACCCTGTTTATGTACTCTGACTGCCAGGAGATAGGAAACTGGATTTCTATTTTTACTTGAGGATGGTCAGTCTGTGTTGGGAGCGGGGCCGGGTTGGGGCAGGGCAGAGCTTTGAGGTGGCCCCAGGGATGGAGCAGGGTCTCCCCAGCCTGGAGGCTCTCCAGCTACCCACTGGCATGCTGTGCTGGTGGCATGCCTGGTAATGTGGTGCAGGTGATCTGGGGGGGCTGGGGGTGCTGAATTTGGGCAGAAAGCTTCCCTGTGGGAGGCTGAACACCCCATCCCTGGGGATGTTTGGAGGTGCAAGCCTGGGCGTCTGTTGTGGTCCCGGCTTTGGGGGCTCTAGATTGGGTGGGCAATGAGAAAGCTGTCTTGCACACATGGATTCTATTTCTGTGAATCTTTTTTTAAAGCAGATTTAATGAGCACGGCTATCCAAGCAGGGTCAAGCCTTAGCTCCAAAAGCTGTCGAATCCCAGAGCATTGTTTGCTTTGCTCTGATAATGAGGTTGCTCATAACTGTGGGTGGTGCAAGGGATCCATTAGCCCCATGCATGTGTAAGGGGGAGGACTGCTTGGAAGGAAAGGCTTTGCCATTTACTGTGAAGGTCAAGACTTTTGGCACCGATTTGAAAAAAAACAAACAGGGTCTTGTCTCTGGTTACCCAACAGCTTCTTGCAGATAATGGGGGTGGTTAAGTGGTCAAGCTTGTGGCATATTCTTACGGTTGCTTAAAAGGCTTTCTTGCCACTGGGCCTGGGTTCTTGAGATGAAGAAACTGGCCAGAAAAACATCCTGTTGCTTCACTTGCCCATGTGCCAACTTGTCTTGTGCCTGTGTGGAAGTGGGAACGCAGCAGGGTTGTGGATGGAACCGGTGGCAGCATTTGAGGTCCCTGATGCTTTGCTCTGGCAGGGCTTTACCTGCTGGAGGAGGAATGGGGAACATCAACATTTGCACCTTCCCCATCCTTCTGCATCACAGCAGGCTGTGTTTGACTTCAGTCAGGCTCAAGCCTCTGCCCAAGACACCACTAAAATACCAAATGTCTGAGTCCAGGATGAATGCTGGCAGATGGAGGTCCCCTCCAGGCTGCCTCATTGCAGAGCCCAACCCAGCTTGTCCCACCTTGGCTACCGTGTGCTTTGCTCTGGTAGCAAATGTGCTGGCCCTTGGGCTTGCTCGTGTCTTGCCCAACACCCCAGTAACTTGTTCTGCTTTCCTCCCAGGTGCCACAATGCCCCTGTCTCAGAGCAGGGCTGCGCAGATGCCATGCAGCAGCAAGGTGTGCCGGAACCTCTTTGGCCCTGTGGACCACCAGCAGCTCCAGAATGACTTTGAGGACCTGTTGAGGCAACAACTGGAAGAAGCTCAGCAGCGCTGGAACTTCAACTTTGAGACGGAGACTCCCTTGGAAGGACACTTCAAGTGGGAGAGGGTCTTCCTGGCTGAGCAGCCACACCAGGAGGTTGACAGCCTGATCAAGGCCACCAGCAGTGAGAGCACGAGTTCCTTGGTCTACAAGGTCCCCCCCAAGGACCATCTTGGCAGGATTTGCTCAGAGGGGTCTCAGCAGAACTCGGAGGTTTACAGGGCTGGTTCCCTGCAGAGCTTGAAACGTGGGCAGACCACCATCAAAGGTGAGTGCTGGAGGCTTGGTGTCACTCCATGTGTGCTTGGTGGCATTGGTGGTGTCATGGCTCTTCTGGTAGGGACAGATGGAGGGGACTCGGATGCAAGAGCCCTGCCTGGCTCCTGGGGAGGGGACCACCCTCCATGCATCTCTCTCCTGGGGGACCAGAGCCCATCTTCCAAGGGGAAAAGGCTGCAAACTGGGTGCCTTTTGGTTGCTGGGGGTTAGGCAGGGGGCTTACATTGGGCTTATGGGTTTTATCACTGAAGATGCCCCAGAATAGTTCATCACCTTCCGTTCCCATGGCCTGAGCCTGTCCTCTAGGATCAGGGCCTGGAGTGGAAATGCAGGTGAGACCAAACAGAATTGATGGTGGAGATCTACAGGCTCTTCTCTCCAGGAGCTTTGGGTGGGTGGCTCTAAGGTGGAGCCCACCTGGGATGGGTTTTGGGCTGCTTCCCTGGGGACACCTCCCTCTTCCTGCCCCACTGCTCCCAACAGGCTGGAGGAACTTTCCAACCCTCTCTTTCTTCCCTCCAGACTTCTACAGCTCTAAGCGGAGGATTGTCCCTGACAAGACCAAGCCTGACAAGCCCAAGCTGTGACATGGTGGCATTCGGCTCCTCTGCCATCGGGGACAGCTGCTGATGCTGATGTGCCCTGGGGGTGTCCATGGCTCTTTTCCCCCACCCTGTACTGTGTAAGCTGTCTGTATGAAGCAATGTAGAGTCTGTAGTTTCCTATTTATGAGTAGCTCTGGGGTCCTGAGGGACCTTCACTGTGTGCAATGTATAGGAGTAGCCCACGTTGAGGCTTATAGCCCCACGGAGGGGATGGAGGAGAACTGAAATGGGCCTGGTGGGACTAAGGCATTGCCCTGCCTGCAGAGAAGAAAGAATGTGTCCTCTGCCCTGTGGTGGTGGGGTCAAGCATCACCCTTGCACCATCCTGCTGTGATCCTTCCCCTGCCTGATGGCTGGCTGTGGAGGACACTTGTGTCCCAGCCACCTGGTGGCACCAGATATCCTTAAAAAAGGGTCACTGATATGGATTGTAGAGCCCTGGGACAGCCTGGCCCTGAGGACACACTGGTTGCTGGCATGTGGTAGTGGCCCTCTTCCCAGCAGGATGGACCCAGTGGTGACAAGCCCTTGTCCATGCGTGGAAGCAGAGTGACGCGGGGGCTGCTCCTTCCCATGGCTGGTTGGGAGAGGAAACGCTGTTTCCCAGACAGCCCTTCCTTGGGGTGACTCACTGGTGCTGTCACCCATCAGAGATGGGTTGCAGATGATGACAAACCCATTGGAGGTCTCCAGTGCTGAGCTCATTGTGGGACCAATGCTGCCTGGGAGGCTTTGGGGTCCCCTGGACTCTGCTGACCTAAAACCCCACTTTTTTACCTTGTTGGCTTGTGGAGTGGTGCTGTTTGCCCCCATGTTCCTGCCTCCTTCAACACTGACACCAGGCTGGGGAGCTGCCTGCTCTGGCTCTGTTGGATTGCTCTAGGGAGGGAATCCTGCTCACCAGCAAGGATGACACTGAAAGATGAAATCGTAGCTTTTTTTCCTGGACTTTTTCCCCTTTGGGGCTGGGGGGAGAGAGGATCCTCGCTTGGCTCCGCAGAGCAAGCGGCTTCAGTCACCTCTGGGACCAAAGGATGTCCCAGAGCAAAGGCTGCTTGGTCCCAGCTCTGAAGGATGAGTCTCTGCTCTTGAGGGACTCAATGCTGTCAGGTCTCAGCACTTTCATGGGGTTCATCTCCTGCTCTGCTGGATTTGGACTCTGGAAACCGGTGCAAGATGGTCCCAGGCAGAAAAGGGATGGAGTCAACCTCCTGCCTTGCACCACGATGCACTTTGCTGTCAGTGAAGCTGGCAAGCTCCCAGCACTAAATGTTTATTTATAAAAAAAATGCTATTAAGTCTATGTGGGGGGAAGAGGAAGGGGAAATACCTGATTGTCTATAAATGTTAACTCTGAATAAACACTTGTCTTGTGTAAGGGAACTGGTGTCTCTGGGTTAATGGAAATAATTGTGCTGGGAGCAGGGCCTGGCTGTGGGGAGGAGACTGCTCTGGTCTGGGTCCCTGCTGGGCTCTGGGGACTTGGGGGTCACTCTGGGGGTGCAGCCCTCAGTTGGGAGCTGCCTTTGGGCTGTCTGGAGCAGAGGCAGCTGCAGCACAAACCCGGCTGCGCTTTCAGCTGAGCTGGCTGGGGGAAGGGGCTGTGCAGCCCTGGGTGACTCCTCTGCAGCATGAGCTGTCAAAGCAGGGGGATGGGGAGCTGTGCAAGGGCTGAGAGGGGCAAAACCTCACCACAACCCCTGTGCTTAACTCTGCTCCCTTGGGACAGCCGTATACTATGGACCAGGGCACAGGATTGGTGCTGCCAACTGTTGTCCCTAGCAGAAGCCACTGCCATGTATGTGGGATCTCACCGTGGGCATCTGCTGCCCACATCATTTCCCCTTCTCACTGTGACCCTGGTCTGCTACTAACCCTCAGCACACTATCTTATGTGGCAAGTGGCTATTGGCCATGGGCAAGCTGGTCGTGTCTCCCCTCCTCCTTTAAAGGGGTCCTGGGTGCCCAGGCCAATAAGGGTGACCCATGCTGTGGGGATGGGGACATATAAGAGCACATGGTGGCACTGCTGCTGAAAGCATGCTGCAGCAAGTCCCAGGGGTGGGACTGAGACTGGACCTGCTGGATACCAGGGCTGAGATCCCCTGGGAGCCAGGGATGCCTCCACCATCAGCTGCTTCCTCTGAGGACTGAGCAAGACTTTGTATGTGGACTGTGAGCTGAAGTTATGGTTAATGTGATAAATGACCTGATTTGCAGAGTATCCAGGTGAAAATAAAGTTTTGATGGTAACAACAACCTCGTGGTGGTGTTCAGCTGAGGATCCCTAAAGCTTCTGCCTGTCTCCATAGTGTTGGGTGACACCTGTGTGTGCTGATGCCCTTGAAATGCTTGCAGAGCACTATCATGCAGCCTTTTAGCTGCTGCTGAATCAAGCCCTACAGATACAGCCCTTTTAATCTTTCCCCTTACATCAGTCCTTCCAGCCCCCTTGGCCGCTGCCAGCTGCTCCCCTCTGCTGTCACCTCCTGTTTGTCAGGAGCGGTGGTAATGAAGGAAGCAAGAAATAAATCAGCAAATACCCCCTTGTCCCTGTTTGTGGGGCTCTGAGGACAGCCAGGAGCTGGCTCTGCAGTGCGAGAGGGAGCTTGGCACCTGGGCTTCAGTTTTGCACCCCCTGGCAGACCCCAGCCCCACACCACCTCTCCTGGGTGCAGGAGGACTGTGTCCCCCCAGCTTAGGGGACACAAAATGGTGATGGGCTTCCAGCCGCTGAGGGACAGATGGAAACCTTGCACTTTCAGTCCAGGTTGTGTTTTGCTGCTCTCCCATCCCGGCCTCAGCACGGAGTGAGGATGCCAGGATCCCACAACAGCTGAGTAGGACTGGGAGGAGGTCAGAAGCTTCCCCTCCTTTCCCCGCTACATTCAATCCCTTTTCACCGAGACCTGCCTGGCATCTCCTCGGGGCTGGAAAGGGCCATTGGTGCTGCAGGGCTTGATCCTACCCTCCCGTGGCTGGTGCTAACCCGGGCGCAGGCTGCCGGCAGGGCTCTGGAGTCTTGCTGGGCAGAGGGTGTGAATCAATGCGCTCTCCCAGGGACATTTAGGGTTTTCCCTAAAAAAGCATCCTCAGGGAAAACAAAGCCAAAATTCAGTCGTCTTTCTGCAGCAGGTGAACAGCCCCAAGGATTGTAAGAAGCTGTGACAAACCTGAGCTCAGAGGTGGTTTTTGTAAGCTGAGCACCCCAGCCTGGCCATGGGGTTGCTTCAATCTGGGGTAACAGACACCAGCTTTGCTCGGAGAGTGGAGAGAAAAAAACAGTTGAGCCTTGAACTGGTCTACAAATGTCCAAGAGGAGTTATTGCACCTGAGCTGGCTGCTGCTTCCTTGGGTTAAATGGCAAATGAGCAGGGCTGGGCCGTGACTGGGTGGGTGTGATGGGGAAGGGCACCTGCGCAGCCGGTTCCCTGCAAGTGATTTAACCAGCTTGGGTGGGGAGAGACAGGCAGTGCCCAGGCTCAGACCCGTGCTGTGAGCCAGTGGATGTTAATTCTAGTTATAACTTGAAGATAATAGTGTTTCCCCTTGCTTGGGATCTCTTCCCATTTTGCAGTTAAAATGAAGCAAAAATGCACGTAACCCATCTAATTCCCCTGTTCCCTTGCAAACCAGAGTGGGTGCAGACCGCAGGCAGTCAGTCAGTTTGGTGCTGGCTTTAAAGCTGGTTTAATAATTCACGCAGGACTCTTGAAAAAAACATCAGAGTAGCACAGTGGGGGAGATCTCCAAATTCTGGGGCCAAAGACCTTCCGTGGCAGGGGTTGTGGGTTTGTTTTGTGTGTGGCAGGATGTTATAATCTGTGGGTTATACATAGTCTTGTAGTTTGGGCTATTCAGACTACTAAAATAACGTTTACTGTTTCTCTGATGCTTTTCTCCTGCCCCAAACACCTTCCAGTATTGACTGGACTATTGCAAACAAGGAAAGGATGGGGACTTCTGCTGTGGTTCCCAAAGACAGCGGCAGTGCCCTTGCTTTGGGATCTGGGGGGAGCTTGGCGGGACGGTGACCCTCCGGATAGGCCCTTCTCGCACCCTGCTTGCAATGCGGCAAACAGGAAACATGTGAGCACCGGCAGTTGAGTGTAACCCAAAAACGGAAAGCCGCCTTGAGTAAGAGAGAAAATGAGAGTTCAGGCGCCTGGCAGGTCAAACACCGTCAGCACGGGACCAGCATCCCTCCCGGCCTGGGGAGCCTCTCTGTCCTGTGCACCCCAAAACTGAGGGTCCCTCTGGGCACACAGGTAAGGTAAGCTTTGCTGCTCTGGGGGTAGCTCATGCGTCGCCTTAAAAAATAGAAAAGCAAGGAAAATAAGGGGGTTTTCTCACTGTTGGTGAGCTGGGGAGGCTTTTTCTGGCTGTCAGTGGGGGGACTGAGGCTAGGAGCCCTTTTCTGATGACTGGGAGTATCGTGGGGTGTTTTGGAGGGGAGACAGGTCGTCGGGAGTCAGTGATGCTGTGGCGGGGAAGGGTCCTTGCTCAGCCGGGACTGGGAGGTGCGTGGTTCCCATCGCAGCCTCCCTTCTTGTTCTGCACCTGCTTTGTGTGGTGGGCTCAGCTCAGCCCCTGAGGCTGGGGCAGGTAACTGGGGGCTTTTCAATGCCTTAACCAACCCCATCTGCCCCCCCCCAGAGCTCCTGCTTCTGCTGTCTTAGAGGCTGGGACCACCATAAAGGCACCTGGTTTCTGTCCCTGGCTTGCTGGGTGTCCCGTGGGGCTCCAGTGACTCCTCAGAACCCCCTCGTGTCCACGTATTGCTACTGGATAGCACTTGCAAGTGTTGTGCTTCAAGGGGATGGGGGTGTTTTGGGGCCCTGTTCCCACATTTCTGGTGTACCCCAGGATTTAGCAGAATCGCTGTTCATGTTGCAGGAGGAAAGGGACAGAGGGCTGGAGTAGCTGGGGGGTGTCCCTGGGCCGGGAACAGAAAGCCAGGCTGTGACCATCAGGTGCCTCAAGCATGGCCCTCGCTCTCCATCAGCCGCTCTCTGTGGCCATGGTTTCCTCCGGTCATTTTTTCAGCTTTCTCGTGCAGAGAACAGCCCCTCACAGTGATGGCGCAGCGGCTGCTGGTGATGTTGCCACCCATTCAGGATGGGGAGAGGGGAGTGGGAGGGGGGGGGTCCCAAGCTCAGACCCCACAAGCTGGGGCGAGCATGCAGGCATGATGGAAACCTCCCCGAGGTCTCACACAGCTCTCCCCGGAGGTGACTCACAGCTGTGAAAGCTGGGGGAGGAATTCTAAAAGCTGCTGATGAGTTCCAAGAAAGCAGGTGGAGCCAGCACATTTTGCCCAGATCTCCAGCATCACCTTGGCTGGTCCTTTGCTGGTGTCACCTCTTAGCTGTGTCACCTCACCGGTGACTCTCGAGCTGTGCTGGTGCCCTGTGCATCCTCCACAGCCGGGGCAGAGCACGGGCAGATTTGGGATGGGTGCTTGGCCGGTGGCAGGAGAAGCCACTCGCCCAGTGGGTGCTGGGCTTGAAGCTGGTGGGGATGGCTGATGCTTGCTGTGGGTCGAGGCTCCGTTTATGCTGTGCAATCAGAGATAAGTGCCTCCCTTCCTATTGCCAAACCCGGGGGCCCTTTACACCAGCCAAAATGAATGTCCAGCTCAGTCCTGCTCCACCATCTCCCATCACGCCAGAGCAAAGGTCTCCGGCAAGGAGAGAGCTGGCTGAGGCTCAGCACCCGCTGTTTTCCCCCTCAGCAGGACTGAGCCGGGAGCTATGGCAGAGCGCCGGGCGGCCACCAAGGGCCGGCGTATGGGCTCCAGCCGGCGAAGGCAGCTGCAGGAGGGCTCCGGTGAGGCACCGGCAGCAGCTCCCAGCCCCAGCGAGGAGCTGCCGGGAGCATCTGAAATGGTGCAGAGAATGCAGGACTTCTTCAGGAAGCAGGACAAGGACCAGGCGGGGTTCGTCACCCGCTCAGACATGCAGGTAAGGGATGGGGATATCGTCTCGTGTCAAATGCTGCTGCAGTAGCTGGAGCCTGGATGATGGGTAGGTGTTTCCCCTGATTTGCTTTGTTCTTAGAAACTGCAGGAGGAAGATTTCCCATGCAGCACAGAGGAGCTGGAGCTCATCTTTGATGGGCTGGATGCTGCCGGCACCGGGCGGTTAAGCACCGAGGAGTTCACTGCCGGGCTCTGTAAGTGCCAGCACGCTGCGTCCAAGCAGCCTGGGCTGATCCTGGACATGGCCCCGGTGGGGGAACCTGAAACAGTCCCCTTGCTGGGTGGCACATGATGGCCCAAAAAGTGTCCCCATGCCCGGGTCTCAGCCTATGGCTGGCATGGTGAGGGGTCCTATTGTGCTGAAGCGGCTTGTCGAAGCCATGGGGTGGGAAGTGTTGGAGTCTGGGCTTTGCTGTTGCCCTGGCCGGGCACTGAGGGTTTGGGGTATCTGTTGGCAGGGCAGTTCCTGAGCTCCCAAAAAGCTACCAGGAATCACCGCCGGCGGAAAACAGCATCCCGGAGGGTCCGCTTGGTCCTCCCCAGCCCAGCGATGGATGGGGCGGACAGTGAGGAGCAGAGACACTTTGCTGCCTTCATGGAGCAGCTGGGCACGGACAACGTCTCTGAAGAGTAAGCCACCCTGTTTAGCACCCGTGGGTGTCCTGCAGGATGGGGCTGAGCTGCCCTAGGGGGAAAGGCTTGGGACAGGGCAGGGTATTCCCCTCATTTGATCCCCATGCAGGCAGTGAGCACAGAAATGGCTTAGAGGTGCCTTTGCTCCAAGCGCAGGAGCAGGGGACAGGATCACGGTCACCCCAATGCTCGTCTGTCCCCCAGGACCATGTGTCCTGAACGGTGTGAGCTAAATGACCTGGGATCCCATAGCTGGCCCGCCTTTGGGGGGATGCTCACCATGAAACACCCCTCTCCCTGCAGACAGGAGATCTGGCAGCTCTGGGTGAAGCTCCGGGAGGACGAACCCCAACTCCTGGGCAACCTGGAAGACTTTCTGGCCAAGATGAGGCACCGTATCCAAGAAGCCAGGAGCAAGAAGGAGGCTTTGAAGGCGACCCTGAACAAGTGAGTCACCCCAGGGCAGTGGAGAGGGACAGGATGGGGAAGGATGGGGACAGGGATGGGACCCCCTGCTCACCCCAGCCGTGGAGATGCATCCAAGGAGGGAGAAACCTGGGTGCTTTCAGCATCACCATCAGTGGCTGGAACAGCGGTTCCACTGGGAGCCGACGTTTGGGGCCGGGCTCCCTCTACAGTCACACACGGGATGGCAAAGTGCCAGACTCAGACTGCTGGACACGTCCTTGCTGGGTGAACCCCTCCGGGCTGACCCAGCTGCAGCCTGCAGGTCCCATGGGCAATGTGGGGTCCCAGGCACCTGCACCCACTGCAGCAGGGTCTGACCACCCCTCTGGCCGTGCTATCTCCGGCAGGCGTGTGGCTGAGCATGACAAGGAGGTGCAGCAGCTCTGTGAGGCCCTGGAGCAGCAGATTCAGCAGGAGCAGCAGCGGCTGGAGCAGCAGGTGGGTCACCAGCTATTCCTCTCCCCTTGCCATCCACCCTGGGAGGGGACCCAGCACCCTCAAACCCCTGTGGCAGCTCCCAGATGGGTGAGTGGCTGCTAACATCCTTGTTGCTATCCCAGAGCGTGGCCCGGAGCCACCAGCACAGCATGGAGCTGCAGCGAGCGCTGGATGCCAGCGAGAGGGAGGTGCAGCGCTTGGTCATGGCACAAATGGAGGTGAGCTGGCCCCAAGCCCCAGCCCCCCATCGTGCGTACGGGGTCTCTAGGCTGTGCCCATAGCAGCAACAGGGTGTTATACAGCTGATCCTGGTCTGTCCCCACCAGCCTTTGATGCGGGTTGTCACATAAGACCTCCATCACCACCACCTTTGCCACCCCCATCCCCGTGCTCCCCTCCATCCCCAGAGGACCCAAGTTGAATTTCCCACCCACCACCTTCAGGGGGAAAAATTCATCCCCAGGTCTAGAGGAGATGGTTATCCATAATTTGTTTGCATGAGGGTGCTGGCAGGGTGTGAGGGTCCTGGCGGGGTGTGAGTGTCCTGGCTGCCATCCCGCAGCTGGAGATGCGGTGCCGCAGCCTCCGCAGCATGCAGCAAGCCACCAGCACTGAAAACCAGCAGCTGGAGGAGAGCAACCGGGTGCTGGAGGACCGCCTGCAGCACCTCCACCAGCAGCTCCAGCAGACCCACGGGCGCCTGCAGACAGCGAGGGCTGCGGTGGCTTGGGAGAACGTGGAGGAGCCCGGGTGAGTAGCTGAGAGACCAGCATCTCCCTCTGCACCTATGAGGTTTCCTCCTGGGGCTTGCAGTGGATGGGGAATGAGTTTGATAGGTCTCGGCCATTGCTGTGCTTCAGTGGTCTCCACAGTGTAAGTTAATCACGGCTTGGTGTGAAATGCATCAGAAAAAAAGCCAGGATTATCAGCACCATGCACTGAACATGTCCCTGTAGGGCAGTGCTAGCAGAGATGGGGATGTCCTTCACCCAGAAAGACCCAACAAGGACTGATCCAAGGCTTGTGGGTTTTGCTGTCCTGCTCCAGCCCATCACTGCCTCCAGGGCTGGGGACTACCCTGGGGCAGGGATGGATGCGGTGTAGAGGATGCAAATTGCCATTTTGACCCCTGTGCTCTGTGTTTGCAGGGACAGAGTGGCTGCAGAGCTGCCCAGCGAGATGCCCCCATCCCCACAGGTACTGCAGCTGGGTGTGTGGGGATGGGGTGGGTGTCCGTGCTCCAGGGCCTTGTGCTGTTCAGTTTGGGACTGCTGGGGACCCCAAAAGCACAGGATGCTTCTGCAGCAGAGGCAATGTCTCCCCTGAAAGCTTTCTCAACTGGGTCGGCACGGTGCCATACAGATGCTTGGGAAGGGGGGGGAGGGGTTAGCAGCGTGTTACTTCTGATACCCCCAAGATTTTGGGCGGGTACATCTCTCTGCCAGAGAGCTCGGCATCATTTCAGGTGGGTATGCTCCTTCACCAAGCACTTTTCTCTCTCCCCTTCCCACCCTCTATACTGCAGATGAGTCTGGAGAAGAGTGAGAAGTACCGCTCCGAGATGTGGACCAGGCTGGGGTCCCAGAGTGGCAAGCCCAAAGTCAAGAGCACCCACCAAGTGTAAGAGGTCCTCAGTCACAGCTGCTGCTTCAGCTCATGCCCTTGATATCTGCAAACCAGTGCTAAGCACCAAGTCCTCTACCCTCTCCAGGCAAAACATGACATTAACTCCTTTTAATGCTCTTTTTCCACCCACTCATCTCTCATCCTGGAGATCAGATTGCTTACCCTAGCTTGCCATCCTGCATTGCTCCCTTGGCTCAGGCACTCACCGTACCTGGCCAAGAGTTGTCTTTTCATCTCCGATAATGTGAACACAGAGCCTGGGAAGAAGCATGCTAGCTTGCTGGGCAGGATACAGCCCCTGGTCTGTCTCCTTGGGTGTGCATCCCCCTTTCCCCTGTCCCCATCACTACCCGTGTGAACCTCCAGTACACTCAGAGGGTAAATAGAGTCGGGTTTGGAGAGGGGCAGGGTGAGGTGGTGGAGGAGTGGACCCCCCCAGGTCCAGCCCAAGCAGTTGGGAGGGAGCTGCAGCCTGACCTGGAAACTGGACTGACCTCCCCCCATTTTCTGCCCTTTCCAGGGTTTGGGAAATGCTGCCAGCAGAAATAAGCCTTTTGGGAGCCCCGCTGAGAGCGAGCTCCATGGAAGAGGACCCCTTCCCAGAATTTCTCAAAAAGGAACACTTTTCTAACCAAAGCTCTTTGCTAAGAGAGATGAATGATGCAATAGCGGCTCTGAGCAAACAGCTGAAGCCACAGGCACCGGCTACACCCCCTGTGCCAGCAGACGCTGCCTGTCACCCCCAGGATGATGCTGAGCCCCAAACGGGGCCGGAGGCAGCCACAGCCCATGGCACAACCCCCGGGGTCCTGCAAGAGACCCTCCCCAGCCACGTCG
The DNA here is from genome assembly GCF_947461875.1 of Haliaeetus albicilla. NCBI lineage: Eukaryota > Metazoa > Chordata > Aves > Accipitriformes > Accipitridae > Haliaeetus > Haliaeetus albicilla. Next base: position 5,927,105 of record NC_091508.1, on the reverse strand, counting down.
CTCACGAGCCGTTTGAAGGAGACCTGAAAGAGAGACCGGCCGCAGCTGAGCTTTGTGCTCTGGACACGACACAGGCTGGTGCGTCTGTGGGAGCCAGGCACCGCAGGGCTCAGGAGCCAGGGGCAGAGCAGGGAGAGAGCCCAGAGGACGCACGGAGGATGTTATTCCTGCAGGGAAAGGGCACTGGTGTGAAGGAGCTGATGCTAAAGGCAGCTCAGCATCTGCAAGAAGCACCGGGAGAGAGCACAGAGGCAGGAGAGCAGGCACTGATGGAGGTGGAGGGAGAAGGATGGATGGAGGAAAAAATAGGTTGGGAAAAGGTACAGCCGCCAGGAGAAGCTGAGGAAGTGGCATTAAGTCAGGGAGAAAATCTGGAGACAGGTCTGGGGCCACCTGAGCCTGGGGAGGCAGTACTAGCAGCGGGATGGCAGCTTGCTGCAGATGAGCTTGGCCCAGCTGTGGCTCCAGGAGAGCATGGACAGCCCCTGGACATGGGTCTGGGGGAAGAGCCTGACCTGCCATCGGGGCTCTCAGAAAAACTTGGAATAAAGCCAGGAGAGCACCTGGAGCCAGAGCCACCATCCCAGGTTGAGGCACGAATGGGAGCAGCCCAGAAGGACGGTGTCCTCCCCGAGGTGACAGTGGCTCCTGGCCCCGGGGTGCTGGATGAAGAGCATGTCAGTGCAGAGGTGCAGCCCCAGGGAGAAACCTTAGATGCTGACGTGCTGCCAGCCCCAGCTCAGCATGGAGGGAGCAGCAGAGCCAGGGCCGAGGAAGGGGAGGTGGAGGTAACACAACCCAGGGAGGCAGAACCGCAACCGCAGAGTGAGTCTGCGAGGGGAGAGGCAGGATGGGGAGGGAGCGTGGGTGCAGAGGTGCCGCTGCTGGCGGCTGTGCCACCCGCCGACACGCAGGAAGGTGGAGCGGGAACAGATGTGCAACCGCTGGAGGCCCAGAGCAACAATGCCAACATGCAGCTGCTTGCAGAGTTGAAGGCAGCTCTGCAGCCCCTGAGCGAGGCCGGCTCTGTGGGGACAGAGCAGGGAGGGAGCGTAGCTCCAGGTGTGCAACCACTGGAGAAGGATGATAAACCAGAGTTAGGGCTGGGGGAGGAAATGGGTGCTGCTGCAGTGCATGGTGAGGGTCCTTCCCCAGCAGAAACACCTGCAGGGAGCCCAGATCTGGGTGGGCTGTTCCCAGTTAAGGCTCAGGCACTGGAAACGGTGGAGACAGAGGACTCCCAGGCAGACACGCAGCTGCATGGAGGTGCCAGCCCAGAAACCCTCCAGGGAGGGGGCGAATGTGCAGCCGTACATCTCCTGGAGGAGGCTGAGGATGGGGAACAAGGACACGGTGAGTGTGGCCTGCCACAAGAGGCTTTGCTTTACCCCCATGGAGTGACGATCAGGCAGGGAGCGGGGGCTGCTGCTGATGTGCAGTCCCCTGAGGAGGCTGTAATGTTGGACATGCTGGAGGTTCAGAGCTCTGATGGCAATGTGCAGCTGCTTGCAGAGGTGGACGAGCTCAGATTGACCCCAGGAGGGAGCAGTGAGACAGATCTGCAGCTGCCAAGTGAGGTTAGGTCCCTGGGGACAGAGCAGGGAGGGAGCGTGGCTCTGTATGTGCAACCCCTGGATCAGGTTGATACACCAGAGTTAGTGGAAGTGGTGGAGGCAGAGGACTCCTGGGCAGAGATGCAGCTTCATGGGGGTGCCAGCCCAGAAACCCCGCATAGAGGAGGGGACCATGCAGCCATACAGCTTGGGGATGAGGCTGAGGATGGGGGACAAGGGCTGGGGGAGCATGGGCTGCCACATGAGTCTGTGCTTGGTCCGCGGGGAGCAGGAGTTGGGCAGGGAGAGGTGGCTGATGCAGGCGTGCAACTGTGGGAGTCGGGTGAAAGCCTGGACTTGCTGGAGGACCAGAGCACTGATGCCAACGTGCAGCAGCCTGCAGAGGCAGATGAGCTCGAAATGACCCCAGGAGGGAGCATGGAGGCAGATCTGCAGCTGCCAAGTGAGGTTAGGTCCCCGGGGACAGAGCAGGCAGGGAGCGTGGCTACAGATGTGCAACCCCTGGATCAGGTTGATACACCAGAGTTAGTGGAAGTGGTGGAGGCAGAGGACTCCTGGACAGACACACAGCTGCATGGGGGTGCCAGCCCAGAAACCCTCCAGAGAGGGGAGGACCGTGCAGCCATGCAGCTTGGGGAGGAGGCTGAGGATGGGGAACAAGGGCAGGGTGAGCATGGGCTGCCACACGAGCCTGTGCTTGATCCGCAGGGAGCAGGAGTCAGGTGTGAAGAAGGGGCTGGTGCAGGCGTGCAGCCCCCTGAGGAGGCTGTAATCCTGGACACACTGGAGGTTCAAAGCAGAGATGCAAACATGCAGCCGCTTGCAAAGGTGGATGAGCTCGAACTGACCCCAGGAGGGAGCAGTGAGATAGATCTGCAGCCCCCGGGTGAGGCCAGCTCCCTGGGGACAGAGCAGGGAGGGAGCGTGGCTACAGATGTGCAACCCCTGGATCAGGCTGATAAACATGATAAACAGGAGTTAGTGGAGTTGAAGGCAGAGGACTCCTGGGCAGACATGCAGCTTCATGGGGGTCTTGGTGCAGAAGCCCCACAGGGCAGGAAGACCAGAAGAGCCGTGCAGCTCAGGGATGAGGCTGAGGATGGGGGACAAGGGCTGGGGGAGCATGGGCTGCCACATGAGTCTGTGCTTGGTCCGCGGGGAGCAGGAGCTGGGCAGGGAGAGGTGGCTGACGCAGGCGTGCAACTGTGGGATTCGGGTGAAAGCCTGGACTTGCTGGAGGACCAGAGCACTGATGCCAATGTGCAGCTGCTTGCAGAGGTGGATGAGCTCCTATTGACCCCAGGAGCGAGCAGTGAGACAGATCTGCAGCCTCTGAGTGAGGCTGGCTCCCTTGGGACAGAGCAGGCAGGGAGCGTGGCTACAGATGTGCAACCCCTGGATCAGGTTGATACACCAGAGTTAGTGGAAGTGGTGGGGGCAAAGGACTCCTGGGCAGAGATGCAACTTCATGGGGGTGCCAGCCCAGAAACCCCCCAGGGAGGGGAGGACCGTGCAGCCATGCAGCTTGGGGAGGAGGCTGAGGATGGGGAACAAGGGCAGGGTGAGCATGGGCTGCCACACGAGCCTGTGCTTGATCTGCAGGGAGCAGGAGTTGGGCAGGGAGAAGGGGCTGGTGCAGGTGTGCAGCCCCCTGAGGAGGCTGTAATCCCAGACACATTGGAGATTCAGAGAACTGATGTAAATGTGCAGCTGCTTACAGAGGCAGAGGAGCTCAAATCAACCTCGGCAGGGAGCACAGAGGCAGATCTGGTGCACTTGGATGCAACTGGGATGTGGGAAGGGGAGCAGAGCCAGCCTCCTGGTTTGGAGGCAGGTCTGCATGCAGCTCACGCTGCAGACACGTGGGAGGGAGCTGCTGGTGGACGTGTGTCCCCTCCACTTGAGGCTGCTTCCTACCCTGAGTGTGCCGCTGCTGCTGAGGGTCCTGGTCTGGAAGTAAAGCTGGGAGCACTCACTGGTCCTCATGGGCAGATCCTGGAGGACACCCAGACACTGGAATTACCACAGGGAGAGAGAGCTGCTGCAGAGGGGAGGCTTCTGGATGGAGCTCAAGGTCTGGAGGTGGTGCAGGGAGAGAGGCTGGAGACGGGGGTGAGTTTAGTTGAAACTCAGGGTCTAGGGCTAAAGCAGGGCCGTGATGATGGTGCGTTTGAGCTGGCCTCCCTGGTCTTCGAGGTGCCGTTACAAATCAGCACGCTAAAGCTGGAAACGATGATGCAGAAGGATGTTCTCATTCCAGATGTGCGGCGGCTAGGCGCTTCGGGACAGGCAGTCCAAAGCGAGCTTCAGGAGCAGGTCTCGGCACAGGCAGATAAGGTGAGGCTTCACACTGCTTGCCAGCAGCTGAAGGAGAAGCCACTGCATGTGATGGAAACAGAGCAGGTAGCTGCCGGACCTGCTGAACCTCCAAAACAAGAGATGCCACCAGTATCAACCCTTCACATGAGGGTCCAACAGGAGGAAGATGCTGGGAATGACCAGCTGGGGATGGTCCTTGGAGACAGCTCACTGAGGGATGCAGACAACAGCAGCATGCAGCCTCAAAAGCAACACTTGGGAGAACAGAGTGAAGACCTTAATGTTGATCAATGGGAGAAGAAGCAAGAAGTTGGGCGGAGAATGAGCCAGAAAGGTGAGCCCAGCCCAGGAAAGCCAGGGCCTGTGACTGCAGATGGGGGAGGACCTGCCCCAAGGGGTTCTCCTGAAGCCTCCCTGGAGCCAGACCACCTCTACAACGTGCTGTTCATCGGGGACTCCCACGTGGGCAAAACATCATTCCTGTACCGGTTGCACACCGACACCTTCAACCCACACCTCACCGCCACAGTAGGTAGGTCTCCTCCAGCTCCTCTCCAGCACAGCTCTGCACCTGCTTGGGTGACCTTCACAATCCCCTCTCCTCCACCCCACAAGCTTCTGGTGATTATTACATGCATGTTACAGCTCACGCCACATGCTATACAACATGTCACCAAGGACCAAATAGGACCACCAACTTCACGTCTGGATGGTCCTGAGCAGGCAATGCTGGCCCTCCTTGCCCTCGCTAGGGGCACCAATAGTAATGGCCCTGGTGCTTTCTTCCCTGCTTTGCCTTTCAGCTATATTCTTCTCTTTTAACCAACCTGGTTTTACTCATCATGAGACTAGAGACCTTCCCAAAATCCAGCCATCAAAGATCTAAAAGCTGGAGGTTCACTTAAGACCAGCGCGCTGGAGCTGCAGCCTCAGACCACACCTGCACCATGTACTTTCTCCATCCATCCTCTGTCACAAGGATGAACTCTACAGTATCAAAATATCTCTTTTTTTTGTCTCCTAGGACTGGATTATCAGGTCAAAAACCTCATTGTGGACAACAAGCACTTTGCTCTCCGCCTGTGGGACTCAGCTGGTCAAGAAAGGTGAGGTGCTGTGCTGTCTGCCTAAGGAGAGCAACCTGTGGGTTGGTTTGTGGGGTTTTTTTTCTGGTAGTTTAGTGGAAAGGAATGTTCTTGGCTTTGCTAAGCAAAGGAGGGGTTGTTTAAGAAGGGACTCTGTACAGTGTGTGATCTGATAAAGAATAATAAAGGAAGTAATTAAGATAAAAATAAGCACTCGGGCTGTTTGTATGGCCTCTGTGATCAGGATAGGAGCAAAATCTGGGTTTTGCCTTTTTTGTAGACATGCGTTTCCAGCTTTCCCACTGGGATTTCAGATCGCTCCTAGGCAAAAGCTCCTTAGACCTTATTGGTGACCATTTAAAATGTACACAGGTACCACAGTATGACCAAGCAGTTCTTCCGGAAGGCGGATGGTGTTGTGCTGATGTACGATATCACATCGGAGTACTCCTTCTCAGACGTGCGGTACTGGCTGAGCTGCATCCAGGTGGGTGAAGTAGAAAAACCTCATTCTGTCCCTGAGGTCTTGGAACTGGCAGTGAATCCGAGCTCAGCATTTCCCCACCCGATCTCTGCCACTGGTTAAGGATGGACATCTGGGGGTCACCAAGCCCTTTGTAAAGGGCATTCTGCTTTGCTTTGGTTAGAAAACAATTTTTCTTGGCGGATTTAAATTCAGATACTGAAAATTTTCACATTTTTGCAGTGTTTCCTGGGGTAATTTGTTGATAGCATCATTATGATAATGACCAACTTTTTTAAAATCAAAAAGAGGAATGGAAAATGTTGAAAGTGATTTTGATAATGCTTTTAAATCAAGAACAGTCCACTTCGAGTCCTGGGAAATGGGAGGCAACTTGTGTCTTATTAAAAATTTCTTGTCAGAGATTTCCAGTCAAGTACAAAGTCGGCATTTAAAAATGCTGGAACAAAATAGGATGTCACCTTGCTCAGTGCCTGTAGATGTAAGCCAGAGCATCTCCTGGATGGTTCCTGAAGTTGAACACAAAGTGAATTCACTACAAGGCTAATTCATTCAGTGCTCTGCCCTGTTAATAGACCAGGACAGATGACTTAAGGGGGGGGGGAAATCCCCTTCTTAAATGCTGTTAAACTTGTTTAAGAATTTAAGGTTTTGTTATCAGCCCAAATCTGTGGGCATCCTTCCCGGTGCTCCAGGATGTGCCTAGACAGTGTGGCTGGCTGTGATTCAAGGGAGATTCAGACACGCTCCTGATCCTCCCCTCTTTAATTGCCCAGGAAGGAGCAGAAGATGGAGTTGCTATTCTGCTTCTTGGGAACAAAACCGACTGCACTGAAGACAGAAAGGTCCCTACAGAGGAGGGGGAACGCTTGGCCAAGGTAGGTGCATGGCCCTGCTAAAGCGTGCTGTCCACCCAAGTTGGGCAAGGACAGCTAAGGATGGATGCCACCAGCCTGAGGACCTGAAGAAAGGTGAAAGCCCTTAACTTACCTTTTGTGCATTGGTGGCTGGCAAAGTGATCTCTGAACCCATCTTTCACCCTTCCCTGCCTTGCTTTCCCCTTGCTGCCCCAGTAAAACAGTTTATGAAACTGGATCTATAAATTAAAACATTTTCAGCTCTCTTTATCTTTGCTGTGAAGTGTCACATGTCTTCCCAGCATCCTAAAAATAATAAAATCACCAAGCTCTATCCTATTTTAAAAAGACTGAAATGTTTGAAGTACAATTAATCTCTTCAAATATAGATGGCTAATAAAAATTAGGTGAGAAGAATCTTACCTTTACTGACTTAATTTCAAAGTTTATGGGATTTGGGCCAGTATCCATTGAGCAGTTTTACAAATGGAGACAGCAGGATAAGGGTTTAGATGCTTTTTTTCCCAAAGTAGTCACTGGCAGGCACAAAAGACCTGGGAACATCTAGTTATGTCTCTGTATTCGCTCCATTAACCAGACGGCATCGCATCTTGTTCTGTCTGCAGTGTCAGCCTTTTCCTTGGTATTAAAAGTTGGTGTTGTGGCTACCAGACAACCTGGATTTCACACTTGTATTCCAGTAAATAGGTTACTGACTTATTTGTTTCCTTGAGTCCCTCCTGTTTCCTCTTGGCTGTGACTGTCCTGTGGCTATTTACTCCCACATTAAGCTACTCCAATGCAAGAATATTACATTTCTATTTGGGCTCACTGTCTTCCAGGAGCATCAGCTCATGTTTTACGAATGTAGTGCTGCCTCGGGCCACAATGTCTTGGAATCCATGGTCAGCTTAATCAGGTGAGGCATGTGCTTGGATTTTGCCAGCTGTCCTGAATTTAATGGGCTTCCTTCTGCTTTTTTAACTCCAAATGCTGGTGTGTAACTGTCACTTGAGACTCCATGTCAGGGAAAACTTGGAGCAGCATGTGCACACTGGGATGACCCAGAGATAAGGTAAGATGTCTCCTGAGTAGTCAGCATTGCAAGGAGATTAACAAAACCCTTCTCAGGATGCTGCTGATTTCTTCCTGGGTTGACTGAAATAAATTCTGTCTGTGACTTGATTTAGGCTGGCATTTTTAGCAGAGCCCATGGCTCTCAAATTGGCCTGAGCTGGAAGGCTCCTAACTCCTTTCAGCCATGCTGAGCCTCCTTTACTGATGCTTGTCAAGGCAAACAGCATAGCAATGCAAAATATGGAGGAAATACCTGGCTAATTTGCTTCCTTTTCTCCCAGGTTGCTCAAAGTTCGTGAAGATGAATTGAAAAATAAAGCAGCAGAGGTACCAAAGCCACCCCAGAAGAAAAAGGGCTGCTGCTAGTCATGGACAGACCCCCCTGCCTCCATGATCTGAAACTGCAGCGACAGCCAGAAAAGCATAAAAATAGCCCTCAGACACCATCTCTGCTCCCCATGCGTCTGCCTTGCCTGATCTCCCTCTGCTGCTGCTGCGGAGCTGGCTGTCACCTGGCCCCTTCCCCGTTCATCTCCTGCCATTATCCCAGAGCACATAAGCCCTCCAAAATACTTGTTGGGAAACTTTGCCACTTTCTTTTGGAGACAAAGAACAGGCTAAAGAAAGAGGCAGGAAAGGAATGCAGCTGGATCTGAGATGCTGGAATGATACTGGAAGCAGCAGGGAGCAAAACCGCTTCTTGGGATAAAAGAAATGAATACCAGGAGTCACCTGAAGACCAGTGTATAAAACAAGGGGGGGTTAGGGACATCGGTGCTGCCATGCAGTGGTGACTTTTGCTCTGGCTTTGCAATCTGATCGGACTTGATCTGGAACAATGAAATATGCAATATATCCTAAATGCACTTTGTAAGTCTTTCCAATCAGGCAAGGTAAGCTAGTTTTTCCTCTTTCCTGGTTTATTGTGCCAGTGAGCAGTAATGGGTCTTGACAGAAAACTGCTAAAAACTTTGTTCAAAATAAATTCAAAAGCCCCAATAGCACATCCGGGATAATAGAAAGAGCACTGGGGTGGTGGGATATATGATCAGATAAATGCTTGCAAGACCTCTTTGCATTGCATTGCTCCCAGAGCAGATTTTTGCACTATTGCAGCAACTCTCAGGATGGGCAGGGAAGAGCAAGCTGCTGCACCCTGCCCTCCTGCAACTGAGACGGATTCTTTATGAAATACTGAATCAGTTTTAAAAGGCAGCGTAAAAAATCTAAACAAGCACATGTCACAATTTCAAGGTTTTTTTTTCTTTTTACAGCTTGATGCAGAGAACTATTTTTGCAGAGAAGGACATACAGACTAAATAAATAAGAATATGAATGTTATATGTTAGTATTTTTATATATTCATGTGTTGCCTCATCCCCCAGCAGTTCAACAGCTGTATTCAAAGACTGTGCTTACATGCAGATTTTGGGGAAATAATTCTGCTCATATGGATTTGCTTTTTGTTGCCATTATTATTTATATGTATATTATGGCAAAGCATAATAGTAGCCAGTTTCTGCTTTACAGAAATATAGTGACAACAAGAGTTGATTTTCTAATAACACTATATATTAAAAAAAAAAAAGTATATAATTCTGCATGTTTCTGACTCTGTTATAGCTCAGCTTTCCAAAGAAACAAGGCTTAAGAGCTCCAGATGCCCATGTACATGTACCAGTTTTCTCTTTCCCTGCTTCAAACAGTTTTTAGCAGTCCCTGACTGATTTGCAAAGCTATGAGACGTTGCTACTCCTGTATGAATAAAGGCCTGAGTAACTGAAGCTAATCAACATCCCCATTGATGGAAAAATTGCAGTTTAAGTTTAGTCTTTATCAGACAATGTCAAATCTCCATGGGAGAGACCTGTAACGCACAGAGCCTGGCGAGAGCAGACTTTCTTGGTTCTGCTGCCAGAATTACCCCTTTAAAGGGGCCAGCTCTGTGTGATACCCAAAAGCGCTTGCTGGAAATGATGTTCATTTGCAAATGGAGATGAAGAGAGACCACTGATGGACCAAGCTCATGCTCAGTAAAATCAGGCGTTATGAGCTTCACCAGGTAGGGTACAACTTTGCAGTGACACAGGAATTTCTGAGTCTTTTCGAGATGAGTTCTCTCCTCCGCACACCCCATCTCAGTGCTTCAGCAGCTCTGTACCACTAAAGCTCCCGTCCCCTGAGTGTCTTCCCCCAGCCTGCCCACTGCCACAAGCCATTCTCCCTTGGCTCTATCGTTAAAACACTTAATTTTCTTAATGCAATATGTTTATATTCCCATTCCATGTTAATTCCTCTTTACTGTATTTCATTATAAAATATTTTTACTGATGGAGCGGGAGGAGCTGCCTGAAGACCACAGCTCCTCAGGAAGAGTTTATGTGGCTCAGTTTGGAGAGGTGCCTGGATTTGGTGTCTGGGATATCTAAAAATGGCTTTTTTTGGTTTTGTTTGGACCCATTTTCACTATTTCTGCTTTGCTGTTTTATTGTAAAATAATATAAATCCAAGCATACTTTGCAAGTCTGGTCTACGATAAAAGAAGCACCATTTCAGGTTGATCAACCCAAAAAGGTTCTTTTTACTGGGTCCACAATGGTTCCCGACTGTGTGACCCCGTGCAGAACTGCCCAGCTGCCAGCCATCAGATCAGCTTTTCCCTGTGCCTAAATTTGCTGGGATTATGTGCGAAAGATGCTGCTTTGCCAAGTGGCAGCAGGATTGTGCAAGAAAACGGTTTTTTTTTGCTTGCAAAATAAAGAGTTGAGGTCGCCGACGCTAAATTCTCCCATTAGATGGCAGCAAATTCAGCAATACCTTCAAACTCCAATATTGCTGCTGCAAAGAAAGACTGGGGAGCTTGAACATGGCCCAAAAGAGAGATCTGCAAAAGAAAAGGCTTCCCAGCACAGCAGACAGAAAGAAATGTCTGTCTTATTCCACTAGAAATCACGCCTAGAAAGAAGGATTGGGTTTGGACCCAAAGGTGTTGCATAAACCAAGCGTTACTGCGCTCCAAACCTCCCCTCTGAACTTGGAAATGAATTTTTCATTGCCAGGTTGAGAGAAACACCACGAAGGCAATAAAGTGTGTTGGAAAACATGGTCAGCGTGTTGCACTGGAAAGCATCTTTCATCTTTAATAATTCATGATCCCAGCAAACATTCCCACTCCAGAATCAAAGGGACCACTCATTTGCAAGCTGTTAAACGTGCGCACAAGTATTTGGAAGAGGATCAAGGTCTGAGATATTAATAGCAACAGGGAAACACATATTTGTTTGGACCACAGGAATTTTTTTAAAAACAGGTTGTTTCCCTTCGAGCCGTTTGTAATTCCTCAGGGCGCTCCGTGAGAATTAGCGGAGCTGCTCCAGCCAAGCCAAGATTGCAGAAGATCTTAGATACCAGCCCAAAGTCAGCAGGCGTTTACCACCGTCTGGTTTTGATGCATCTACCTTGAAAGCAGAGAATCCGGGTGAGCTCCTGGCAAGTTGGAACAAATCATCGGCCAAAGCTTTCAGTGCCCCGGCCACTGGGTCTTGGGTCTTGCCCAGCAGCATCCCCCAGAGTTTCAACCCATTCCCCTCAAAAGGCAGTAAAATCTGGATGCGGAGACGGTCCCGCTTCCCACGCTGGGATTGACAGGGCAGGAAATTCAAACCTGATAAGAGGAAGTACTTTTTCTCGCAATGTTTAATTAAAGTGCAGAATTCATCGCTGCAGGAAGTTGTTGAGGCCGAGAACTTAAACAAGGCTGAAAAGGAACCAGAGAGATACCAAAAATACCTGCCACAGCCACAACCGACAGCTGACTCTGAAAATGCATTTAATTGCCTGTGTCTGAGAGCTGGGTGAGGCTGAGACCCTTTGCTCCTGCTTTCTTCTGAGCTTTTCTTGCTGGGGGTGGCTCTGGGGATGTCCACTTGCTCCATCTCCTAGCCCTTTGCTCCTGGAGGCCTTTCCCACGCTTTTTAGGGGGTTAACACCCCATGCGTGGTCCCTGCTTGTCACTTGAGCTGTGGGAATGGGCACCCGTGTCCCCACGAGGCTGGGGGTAAGTGGGATTCGAGGGAGGCACTGGATGGGACTTGGTGGGGAGCACAAATGCAGCTCAGCAGAGCTGGAGGAGGTAAATGGGGCTGATGGGGGGGGCTGTAGGGGGTGATAGGTGGGTGCTGTGGGGGGATGCTGGAGACTTAGGGAGTGCTTGGGGGTGGAGAGGGGGTCTTGTGGATGCTGTGGGATCTGGCTATCAAAGAATTTGAGGGTGCTGTGGCTTCCAGGGGGTGCTGGGGGGTGCCTCAGGGGTGCTGTGGGCTCAGGCAGGTACTGGGGGGGGGGGTCTCTTAAGGTTACGGGGGTGGGTGTCTGAGGGTGCTGGGGGTTCAGGCGGGTGTTGGGTGGGGTCTTAGGGATAGCGTGGGGGTGCCTGAGGGTGCTGGGGGCTCAGGTCATTGTTGGGGGGGGGTGTCTGTGGATAATGGGAGGGTCAGGCAGGTGCCGGGGGGGGTCTCAAGGTGTTCGGGGGCTCAGGTGGATGCTGGGGGGTGTGGTGGGTGTTTTAGGGTTCCTGGGGAGGTCTGAGGGTTGGGGGGGGGGGGTGTCAGGCAGGTGGGTGCTGGGGGCACAGGTGGGTGCTGGGGGGGAGTCTTAGTGTTCGGGGGGGGTGTCTGAAGGTGCTGGGGCTTCAGGCAGGCGCTGGGGGGGGTCGAAGGCAGTCATGGGCTCAGGTGGTTTGTCTTAGGGGTTCGGGGGGGTGTCTCCGTGTTCTGGGATCAAATGGGTGCCGGGAGTCTCAGGGGACTCTGGGCTCCGGTGGGAGTTGGGGGGTCTCAACCCTCGGGGGGGGGGTGGATTTGGATGCCGAGGGGGTGTCTTAGGAACACCGGGGGGTGTTCCGGCTGCCGGGGGGTCTCGGGGTGCCGGGGGCGGCCCCAGCCTGGGCCGGGCCATGGCGGAAGCAGGAAGCGGCGGGGCGGCCCGGCCCGGCCCCTCGGCCCCCCGCGTCCCGCCTCCATCGCGGGCGGGAGGAGCCCGGAGCCGGGCGGCGGAGCGGGGCAGCCGCCGGGCGGTGCCGGGGTGAGGCCGGGGGCGGTTGAGGGGGGACGGGGCTGGGGGGGGGTAGGAGGACCGGGCCGGGCCTCGGCCCCTCACGGTGTGCCCGGGCCTGGGGGTGGGGGGGGGCGGTTGGTGTGTGAGTGCTCCGCGGGGCTGGCGGGGTTCCCCGGGCCTCAGCGAGGCCCTCGCCAGGCGCCCAGCTGAGGGGGTGGGGGCTGTTTTCTGCTTCATTTTATTGATTAAAAAAAAAAAAAAAATCCTGGCTGGAGCTCCTCTGCCTCAGAGACAAATGAGGGCGATGCCGCCGGCCTGTGGTGGGGTGCAGGCCCCTCTTCGGAGGGTTTTTAGCCCAGGGCTGGGACCTGACCCCCCTGAGCAGGGCCGAGGAAAGCAGCATAAACGGTGTTAAAGCAGAGGAGAATGTATTTGTATTTATATCGCTGTTTCAGGTTCAGCAGCAAGGCGAGCAAGCTTTCCCTTTTAAAGACTCCTCTGACAGCGTTTCTCTCTAAATATTTAGCTTTCAAAAGCCTGGCTCCGAACACCCTGCCGGGTTTGCAGGTAGAACTGGGCACTTGGGTGGAAACCCTTCAGGCCGAGAGCCGTCGCTATTTATGTTTGCGGAGAGAGCTGCTTATTCCTGCCAGGGTGGTGGAGTTCATAAAAAAAATAGCAATAACATATGGGTTCCCTAGTTTAAAAGGCCTGTCTCTGAGGGGTTGCTGTTTGCAAGGGATAAGACTTGTTCAGTATGTGTGTGTGACGGCGAAGCGGGTACAGTAGCCTGTTGTTATTATTTTGTCGGTTGTATTGTGGCGATAGGAAGGGAAATAATGGGTTGTTATTTGTTTTTTAAGGCCTCATCTGTTCTCAAAACAATGTGGGAGCATAATGCCTTACTTCCTAGCTGAGGACTTGGGTTACTCTTGAGTTTGTCAAGGAGCTGCATTTGGGTTTTTAATGTCTGTGACTTGGAGGGGTTGTCTACGAAGGTGTTTGCTCAGAGTTGAATACAAATTTAGAAGAGGGAGAACTGGGATGTATCGCGGCGTTTTATCATAGTAGGATGCTTCTGCTGTTTGGAAAGGGGGAAATGACCATGTTTGACAGCATTTCTGTAGCGATAATTGTTTTAAGTGGTTCCAGGCAGATCCTGCAAGCAGGGGAAGCTTGCTGAATCTGCTGGAATTTGGCATTGGAGAGCTTCACAGGCAAAAGCTTTGGCACACAGGAGCCAGAGGAAGCTAGATAACCTTTGAGACCATTTAGTGCACCAATTGCAGTGTCAAGGCAACTAGAGTAATCATAAAAGCTGGGGGAAAGAAAAAAAAGTATTTAATATCCTTCAGATGTGCTGGCTCTTGCTTGTTATATGAATCAGGGTATTACATAAATGAAAGAGTTAGTAAAGCAATGTATTGTTTTTATAGAGTCAAGTGCATGCCGGGTGCTTTACAGGTGGGAAGAAAAGGTCCCTGCCTTGGAGACCTTATGATCCATAATGAGATATTATTGATCAAACCTGCTTTGGGGCAGCTTTGCTAGCCCATGGGGCTGCTCAGGTGGTAAGATCTGGGACAAATATTTGCATGGAACACAAGGAATGTCAGTAGAACAGGGCCAGGAGCTAATTAACCTGGCAATGTAGTGCAGCATGTTCTCATTGTGTGCTTGGGGTTAGGTTTTAATTTGGTATTTTACTCTTTTGGTGTTTCTAAGGCTGTGCCTCGAAATTTGACACTAATGTTAATGTAACATCTGACATTAACTGCTTGAGTTGTATGCTTAGGCAGCTGCTGACCAAACAAATAGGGGCTATTTTTCAGCCAGATAATTTTCCTCATCTGATTCACCATGTGACCACATAAACAAATGTGCAAGAGCAGAACAGGGGGTTGATCTTGGGGGGAGAGGAGCAATTGCTGAAGCTGGTAGTCCTGTTGAAAAGTGAGTTTTTTTCTGAACCTACACCCTAGGATTGCAGATAAAAAAAATATTAAAAATGTCATTGCTTGAGTTCTGACTTGTAGGAGCCCATGGTGTGGGGAGAAAGCTGTTGGCCAGTTCTTTAAGGCAAATCAGGTTTCAAGTTTGGCTGCCTAACAAGAGAATCTTATTTCTTGATATATATACATACATACATTTATGGCTGATTTGTCCTGTGGGAGCAACCTGAATGAGTTAGAGCAGAGCAAGTCTTAAGTTTAGGTAGCATGGTATGTAGTGCTTGTCAGCTTGTTCTCAAGTGAGCAAAACAGATCGGTGCTTTTAAAATGCAGGCTGTGCTGTGAGGTGTGTGCAGAGAAGACCCACGTAAATAGTTACACAGTTCTTGCAGTACAGCGACAGACTTCACGGAGCAAGGTGGTGAATTGGGTGAAGCAGCACACAGGATTCACGAGCTCGTTCCTGGTGTCAGGTGGTACTTGGAGCAAAAGGGAGACAGAGGCCCAATTTCCATTTTCAGCTGTGAGCTGGATGTATCGGTCATGCTTCTTGTGTTTTTACGTGATGGTCCTCAGTCTGTGCTTTTAGGGTATTGCATTGCTAAACTCTTGTCTCCCAAGAAAGTTTGGTTGTCCCAGTTTGATCCAGGTTTAGAGTTTTCCCAGCTCAGAAACAAGAAGCAAAGCAAGACCTCACAGATGCTCCCTTTTCCCCAGAAGTGTTTTTCCGAGGCGAAATGCCTCTAACAATGGGATTCTCACGCTGGCAGCTATTAGCTCGTCCAGCAATTTCTTTGCATCTTTTCTTCAGCCCATCTGCTGCTCTTGGTATCGTGAGGCTCTGCCTTTGTGGCAGACAGGGGGAGTGGTAGAGGAACACATTTCTTTTTTCTGGCATCTTAATGTTGATTGCTTGTAGGTATGTTCTTACAAGCTTCCCTGTTGAAATTTCGTGGTGGGAAATAATTTTCTGTCAAATGCCATTTTGTCTCTGTCTCACGTTCACAATGCAATTCTTGCTGCAGTATTTAGTTATGTGGCATTTCTGTGTGTGAATGACCTGCAGGCAAACTTTCAGAGGAACGTAGGAGCTTTTGTTGCCTGCAGAGCATGCTGCTATCACATTACTGTTACTCAATAATCAGTTGGCCTGGACATTAGGTTGCGAAAATTTCAACAAATTGTAAACTGTTGGACTTTGCCCCACACATACTGCTTATTTCTCTGTTCTGTTCCTATTGCTGACAGGGGATTTAATGAAAACAAATCTACATTAAAATAAGCAACTAAAATTATAGTGCAGGAGAGCTTAGCTTGGCTACTGTGTCTGATGATCGGCTTTGTATTGCTGGCTGTTGTACTTGGTAAGCAATCGCTTTATGGGATGGATTCATTTGGAATAGATGAATTAATGGGAGTTTCACTGATTTCTGGGAAGCTTTGTTCATTTACATAAGCTGCAAATCTCAGCTGGTTCCTCTCTTGTCAGGAAATTTCACGGCTTCTTTCCGTCTCCAGGAGATATTGAACCAGCAGAGAGACTATTAGGACTGCAGCTAAATGTTGTGCCTTTGGCTGCAAACAGGTTTGCTCCAGAGAAGCCTTCCTGCTTGCCTAGACATTGCGATGTTCCTGTGCTCTGTCTGCACATGCTGTGTTGAGCTGTATGGCTGGAGTATGCTTTCTGTTAACATACTGAATCTCCCCACAGGGATTTTTCATCAGAGGCCATGGAGCTTTCGGCCAATGAGCTCAGCATTTATGACAAGCTATCAGAGACAATTGATCTAGTGAGGCAGACTGGCCACCAGTGTGGGATGTCAGAAAAAGCCATTGAGAAATTCATCAAGCAGCTCTTGGAAAGAAATGAACCCCAAAGAGGACCTCCACGGTACCCAATCTTAGTGGCTCTCTACAAGGTAAGACGTCTTTTGTATGTGCACAGACTGTTTGAGGGTCAGAGTTTTCCTTTTGCACCTGAGGCTTTTATTTCCCATTGCATTTTCTTGATGAATTTTTCTGAGTTCCTTGTTTAAAAAGCTGTGACGTGTAGCTTCCTTCCTTTGTCCCACGAGCTGATCTGAAAACAGAAGACAGCTGACTGAGGTTTGAAATTGCTCGTGTGTGTTGAAAGTTTAACATGTCAACACCTTCCTCTCCTTAAATTATTAAAGAATGAGACTTGTATTGATTCTTCAGGCAAACATTCCCAGTGTCAGCACCCTTAGTGGAAATGTGAGGAAGGAGATTCTTAAAGGGTCGAATAATGAAGAAATGCAGGCTCTGTTTCTGACCCTGTCACAAGCTTCTACCTGTCTTTATTCCCTTCTAGTCTATAAAATAAACCTGTTGTGATGCTTGATGCTAGAAAAATGTTTTGAGACCCTTAAGTAAAAGATGCTGTAAAAAGTTTTGCAAAGTCGATGAAAGAATGATATTGTTAGGTAGGTTCGAGATGATTGCTACGAAGACGAAAAACTTCCCACTGGCATATACTCAGTAATATTTTAGTGTCATCTTTACAAAATTTTCATGATGGCTTCTATTTAGAAAAAAATCCAAGCTTTCTTCTTCACATCCTATAAAAAGCTGTAAAATGAGGCAGGAGAACAGGAAACTGGAAATTTGAACTTTCAGCTTCTGTTCTTGTTTTTGCTTTTGATTCACTTTGACTTTGGCCAGGGGGAGAAATGCGTCATGTCATCTCTTTAAGGCTTATTTGGGATTCTGGTATGGAGGAGGGAGCTGGTGCCAGCTCTGCCAAAGTGTTTCAAGGCTTGACGGATGTTTGCAAAAAGCCTTGAAACCTTGTGTAAGAGGTATGGCAGAAGTGCAAGCTTTTATTTGATTAGGTGGGAGGAATTGAAACTATTTGTAGATGATCCTCATTGCTCTGGTGCTGGAATATTTGTAGTGCTAAAATACATGAACGGAGTTGTGTGGCTTGGGTTTGAAGGCTGCTTAATTTAATCCTTGGACAGTCCTAACAATAAAACTGAGTGATAACTCTGTGTATGTAAATAGCATTGCAGTTGAACAACGAGCCACAGCAAAAATTTGAGTGTTCATCTTGCAGTGCGCAGCCACAACCCTTTGATACCAGCCAGAAGGTGTGTACTGTTCTGAAGACATATCGTCTCACTGCAGTATAATTAATTATCTGCCTGTTTTCTCTCACAGGGCCTGCTCACCCTGGGATTGGTCTTGCTGACTGTTTACTTCGTGATCCAGCCATACAGCCCACTGCCGCCTGAAGCTCCGCTCTCCAGAGCCCATGCCTGGGGCTCCCTCATCGGTCACATCCGGCTGCTTTCTCTGCCCATTGCCAAGAAGTACATGCTCGAGAGTAAGGAAATTATTTCTCTGCTGTAGCATAAGCCTAATGTTAAATACCAGCCATGCAAATCATTTGAGTGTCTCCCTGGGCACCAAATAACAAATGTGCTACTGGCATGGCACCCTGGTTTTCTCTTTTCCTACCACTGTACTTAAAAATAGCATCCTGAATTCTAGCTAGGGCTCTTTCCCTTCCATTCATTGGGGCTGAAGCCTATTTTATCTCTAACTTCATAATTTTGTTCTTGCACATTCTTTTCCTTGCTTTTAACACCTCAGGTTTTTTCTTCCACAAGAGTTCCCCTTCCTCTAAAAATCTCTGCAGTTCTGAGAATCATACTAAGATAGCTATGCTGGGTAAATGTCAACTTTTGTTTTTTTCTGAGAAAGCAGGCAAAAACAGTTTTGTCAACTAAATCTTGATCTGTGAGCAAAGTATAGAAACCTCAATATGCGACCCGGGTTTAAGTAGTTTTTCCCAAGTGGCATGTTGGGAGAGGACTGTGGGCTTGAGAGCTATGGTGTTTATAGCAGTTAACGTAATGTTAAGGGTAATGTGTGTGTGAGGAAGCTAGATAAGTGGCTCTCTAATGAGGTGGTCCCATTATGGGAGAGGAACATAATAGATTTTCCTAGACTGTCATAATAGAAATGGAAAAGTCTGAGTATTTGTCATTCTCAGTTAATCATTTCCACTGACTTAGACTGGCAAATGGGTGTAAGCATGGGCTCTGCCTCTTTGATAAAATACAAAGACTGTCAGTAATGATAAAGCTGTGAATTATTTTGAGCGGGGATGTGGCACAATGTTGATCGTCTGTCGGCTCACTGTAAAAACAAACTCCTGTATCCATGCCCTCGATGGGTTTATATTTAGCTTCGGCAGCTCATTGTGTTGGACTTGTCTGTTGTGGCTCTGACCTTCCTGCTGTAACTAAAAAGGGCTCCCTGAAATGCCAGTGCTGTTCTGCATTTTCTCTGTGTGTCTCCCTCTCTTCCGCTGACACGTGGGATTTCTGTTGATTCGGGTTCATATGGGTGGGACGGGGTATCCCCCATTGTTCATCTCTTTCCTTAAACACTGGGATCTCTTGCAGGGAGGAAAAAACAAAGGCGAGGAGATGGCTCTGATAGCCACTTGACATTAGTAGCCTGTCTGTCTAATGCATTTCAGCATTGACATGAGTCTGTGCACACCCCTCTGCTTCTGTGTGGAGAAGGAAACCAACAGGGATTTTAATGCTCATATTTGTTCAGTGAAATTTTGTTCAGAAAGTTGACAGGTTCTTCCTTAAGATGCCACAGGGTCCCCTTGGATGGGGAGAGCCCAGGGAGATTCCTTGGGACAGCAAAAGGTTTATAGGACAAGGGCTGCCTGAAATAATGAGTATCTCACTGTGAAGATAAAGAAGAGCAGGAGCAAGTCTGGGCTACTGATGGGAACACCAGCTGAATGGGAAGGAGATCAGGAAACATGCAAAGGAGCAGGGGAAAAGGGAAGGATGGATGGAGAGGAAGGATGCGAGGTTGTTGTTTAAATGCATATAAAATCCCTCATGCCTCCATGAGTCCCAGAAATCTTCTGAAGTGATGAGCAATAGGGTGGGCAGCAAGCCAGCTCTGGGGAAAGGACGGGAGGTACAGAGGGGATGAGGCAGTTCCCGCTCTGTTTTTCCAATGGTATTAGGTTGTGGTGGAAACCACAGCGTGTCCCAGTTATCAGATTCGCTAGGGATGGCTGGAGTAACTTTGATCCTGCCTCAGCAAAAGGAACTGGACTAGACCCTGGCTATTTGAATGGGAGAGTGCAGCACCCAGCCTGAACCTTGGCCGGGTTCCTGTGGGAATCCCTCATGTCCTGGCTTCCCGGCGGGCAGCTGTGGCCACAGGGGCTGTCGCAGCAGCACTGGTGTCAACTTCACAGCCTGCTGCTGAGTGGACCGTGGTAAAGCCATCCGGTAGGGATCCAGATGAGAGAGTTTCGTGGCGTGGGGCTGAGTGGTCTCCTGAGCTCTCTTTCAGCCTGGCCTTGTGCATGATGCAACATCTTGCCCTTAATTTTGGCCTTGTGGTCTGCTGAAGGGAGGGGGTAAAGCTACATCTTGATGTCCTGTTTGTTGATGTGAGCACTAGGCTGGAAGGTCTTGCAAGCAGGTCTGGCGTTCTCTAGTGCATGCTTGCATAGGAGAAGGCGCTGTGCAAGGAGACTGAGCAGCAGAGAAAACCACTAATGAAGGGACTCAACGCACAGGCTCCTCTTCCTTTCTCTGTGTAGATCCTGGTAGATGAAAATTTTGAGGGGGCTGAGGATGAAACTTGGAGCTTGCTGTGCTTGGGCACCAGTTCAAATCCAGCTCGGGCTGTTCTTGTTGAAAGCCACCTGTTAGCAGTTTGGAGGCTGCCTTGGCCCACCGGCAGTGCTGGCAGACTTCCCCCGGCTGCGCCGCCCAACGTGGTGCGGACAAAGCCCGGCCGTGGCGAGCGTGGGTGCATGGGTGGTCCGGCTTGCTTCTTCCGGGCCTGAAGACGCCTGGGCAGGCAGGGGCAGCCTACCTGTGTGAGGCTGCGGTCTGCGGCCGCGCTGTCCCTCCTGAGCCTGCTCAGGGAGTAGTGGTCTTGGGGCAGCTTTTCCTGTCTCCAGGAGTGCAGGTTGGAGCCCGGTCCCCTGGTAGATGTGGGCTGAGCAGCCAGGTTTGTGTTGCAGAACAAGAGGAACTTGGATGCCTGGTTTTCCCTGAGAGCCAGAGCCCCATGTCAGAGTGGTGGTGATGCTTTGGGAGGAGCAGGGGTGCAGGATACGGCTCCCCTCTCCCTCTGGCTCAGGGTGACCTGCCTTCGCTCTCACCTTCATCCTCATCCCTTCCACCCAAAGAGCCGTGCTGGGGATGACAAGGGCTGCCTGTCTGTCGGTGGCTGTGGGTGGACCTTTGAGTGGCTGAGGTGAGGAGGCAGTGTCCGCAAAGCGCTCTCTTGCGTTAAGTTTGTAGGATTAGGTCCAAAGTAAATTTCCTTTTTGCCTGTCTCTGTTCTGTTGCTTGCCGGCTTTCTCCCCCAGATCAATTCCCATATTAAAACTAATGTTCCCACCCTTTGTTTCTACAAAGCTGACTCTTAGACCCCTGGGTTTGGCATCTGTGCCTCTTTTTCAGCTGTTTTCCCAGGGCTAGGAACCAAGGTCCCTTCGGTTGGGGAAAAGTTCTGCGGAAATGTGGTTTGCATTTGCTCTTCCTGAGCTCATGTTTACACAGAGCTTGTGAAAGCCCCAGTGCTGGGTCACACTGCCTGCTCCAGGCTGGGGGAAACACCTCTCACTGCTGCAGTGTGCAGCTGTTAGGCGGGTAGATCAGCGCTTCGTGTAGCCCTGAGGGAGGTGATGGGTTTGCAGACCTCTGGACTCTACCTGCTATAAGGAACACAGTGGATTTTGGGTGGGCATGTGGGTTAACTCAAGGCTTTCTAGTTCTGTTCCAAGGAGAAAGTAGGGCCTATGTAATCTGGATTCATTTGTCTTCTCTGACATAGGCTGGGGTGGACAAGTCATACACTTTGTGTTTCAGTTCTCTGCTGCAAAGTAGGGGTATGAGTACTTCCCTCTCCCCTGCAAGCATTAGGAAGTAATATAATGAGCTAAGTCTGTAGTTACTGGAGCCAAATGAAAAGGGTTTTTTCTTTTTTTTTCTTTTTTTTTTTAACCAAAGTTTTAAAACCATAATGGTGATCACTCTATCTGTTTTTCAGTGGTTCTTCCCTTCACAACTGTGTGACATCCTTCTAGCTTTGTTAATGTCTAAATATGAATTTTGATGTCAGCTGGTTGATAACTGTTCCCCGCTAGCCACATAGAGCAATGAACGTGATGAGCAGAGCGTTAAGTTGCTCATATGTTAACTTGTGTGTCTGTCCATGGTAAGTTCAGTCCTTGCAGCTCAAAAACCTCAGCAGAGCAGGTCGGTCAGTGGCCAACAGGCTCTCATCCAACAACATGACAATTTGCACGTTGTGCTGATAGGGGTTTGTAATGACCTCAAGGAAAATCCAGCTTTGCATCTAATAATGAGACCCGGTCGTGACCACGTACAGCCTACACAGTTGAAAATCAACTGGATCAGTAGCTGCTCAGCACACCTAAAATCAGACACAAGCACCCATGTAGCTCAGTGTTGGAAAAGGGATCCTGTGCAAGTTACCCCCAGCTTGGAGAAGACTCCTTGTGTTAAATACTCCCTTTTGCCTAGACCAGTAGGGCTAAAATGATGTTTATGGGTTTTATACATAATCTATTTTAGAGAAAGGAACCCTGCTGGAGGAGCTGTGTTTAAGCAACACGTTGCAAATGGCCTGTCACTGCCATGTCCCAAGGTCTGCTGGTTGTGAGAGCTATTTGTGGGGATGGGTCACAGCAGTCTGGGTTACTGGGAGAGGACAGCAGCCTCTGCCTCTTGGCTGGCCACCTTCAATTTAGCTGGAGGCTTGCCTTGGCACCTGGCCAGGTCCTGGCTTTCTTCTGATCTTAACCCTTTGCAGGCAGCCTGCGGTGGGCCAGCCACAGACATGTTTCTCTCCACTTCTCACACTCCTCTCCTCCCCTCTTATTGTAGCCCTGAAGTGTGTTTATCATTGGGGCAGCTCTGTGCAGAAAGGGAGCATCCAGCATGCCTATCTTAAATGAGGGAGAGTGGACTTTGTGCTTTTTGAGTGCAGTGTGGGCTAAGCACCCAGGTATTCAGCCAGCCTTTCCACATGGGTGTTGCAGCCCAGGCTGCATCTGACCTGCTGGGTTCAGTGATGCATGAGCCAAAGCAACATGGGCCCACTCTGAATGAAAGGGTTGCACAACAAGGCTGCTTGGGAGGTAAAGCAGGATCTGTTTCCTAACTTCTTGCTGCCTTCAGCATGGCCTTCTCCTCTTGCTCACAAAGGATCTCACTTTTTTTCCCCAAAGCAAAGTCAAGCTGGCTTGCTCTTGTGTTCGTGCATATTCTCATGCACCTGCTCCGGCGGCTGGAGCATTTTGTGGGGGGTGTGAGCATGATGTGGGTTGCAGCACTGTGCAGGGCTCCATCGCTGTACAGCTGCCAGTTTATCTGATCTTTTGTGTGTGTGTATAAACAACCCTTTTATAACCTGAGAGTGACCAACAGATGTGTATGTTGGCTTGTTCGAAGGGGGAAAAAAAAGGGCTGACTTTGCAGTGCAGGGTGGTGCCAAGCTGTTTTCATATACTGTGTTACTTTGGGCCTCCATTCAGCCAGTGGACTGTTTATTTGGATTTGCTGACAGTAAACAAACTCCAAATCATTGCGGTAATCCGGAACATGAAAAGCTCTTCCTTTTGCTTCTATATTTTGATGCCTCCAGAATTTCTTGTTTCCTCAGTTGCAGAGCAAGTGAGTTCTTGCTTTGGGTTTACTTCCCTGGGAAGAGTGTGCCATATGTGGCCTGTTGCAGAGGTATTCAGCAGCCTAGCAGAGCCCTGTTTGCAGTAGTGACATGGACATGTCAAACTTTTTACAAACTGAAGCCACCGTCAGGCAAGTGGCAGCAACTGGGAGGGATTTGCTTCAAAAGCGTGCTGTTCCTCCAAGCCAGATTGCTCACGCAGACACTGCCAGAGCAGCACAAGCTGTCTTCTAGGGCACGTAACCAGAGGTGCAGGCTGGAGTGGACTTTGGAGGCTTTCCTGACAGCTTGGTCTCTGCCTTCAGTTTTCTAGATTGGCAGGTGCAGGTTTCTCCTGGAAATAATGCTCTTTTGCCCCAGTGGACTGTGAGTTCCTCTTGGGCTAGGCTGAGCAGACTTGATTTCACAATGTCTGGTTGGATCAAAATAATTTTTGTGCTTTGCTAGAGATTGACTAATCATCCTTCGGTTGTTTGACCAGCCGTTACCCATTAGGGAGATAAATGAGTAGTTCTTGGAGTTGTTGACTCTTTACCCAGAACAAAAATAAGGGTTTCTAGATGGGTTTATTTGTAGCTGTTATTTTGTTACTAGCTGTTCCTAAAAATGCTATGAACCAGGACTGGGAGGTACTTTCTGCTGCTGGCATACAGAGCTACAAAAAAGGGCAGTAAGAGAAAGAGGAGAGGATCTTGTGCTGAACAGGGACCCTCTTTGTAGTATATATTTAAAGCCCCACTGTGATGCATTCCTTAAGGAGGACTTCCACACTGTAATTAATAAGCACTCCTTATGATTCCTGTCTGACTTGCTCAAACACCCATCAGTTTAGCCTGACTTTGACATGACATAAACAATCAAATTAATTTTTAGCCTAGTGAAAAATTTCAGCAAGATGGAGCTTGGGAAACATTACTTTTGCAACAAAGTGCTCTGAATGTCTCCTCTGAACTGTGCCACACAGAGCTCTTAATTTCTACGTCTGTAAAGTAAGAATAATGACATTTACTCATGTCATAGATTGTGATCATGAATTGATGTCTAAATTGCTTTGAATTTTTAAAATACTGTTTCATCTTTCTATAAAATCTGGGAAGGGGGGTGTGGTGATAAGCATATAGTATATCCTGCTGCAAGGACATAGCACGACAAGTAACAAGCTGTTTACTTGAGGAGTATAGTATCTGTAAATCTGCAGTGGTCCCAATGCGGCAAGTGGCTAGTCATATCTCAGGAGCAAGAATAACCTGGCCTGCATATTCTTTGGCTGTCAAAGCAATAACAGTAGGTTATGAGCTGCAACTTCGCTTTAAGGTTAAGGGCTAGACTTTGCAAATCCCTGTCCTTAAAATAATGGAAAACAGGACTGTAAAATCCCAGCATCTGGAAGCTAGGTATTTTCAACTGGAGGGAGAGCTGTAGTCCTTCTGTGGTGAAGGTAATTGGACATCAGAGCACCGAGGATCTCGTGGCCTGTTTGTCACTGGGAATCTTAGAGGTAGGATTGAGTGTCTCTTAAAAAGCTCTGCCCTGTGTCAGCCATAAGAATCAGCTTGTAGTTGGGCTTTTGCTATGAAAATGAACAGAGCAGGTAAGTATCCCACGGGCTGTCAGGTGCATGTCTGTAAAGGTCTCTTTGGCTGAAGGGAAAGTGTGGTCACAGACAGCGGAGCGTAGGCTGAGGTCTTAATCTTTTCCTTTGAAGTGTCTCTTCAGATCCACCTTGAAAAATTCCCTGACTTTTACAAATGTGCAGCTGTGGGGAGACATTGTAAAAGTGGAGATCAGCATCTTCTCATTGTTGGATCTAGCACGTAGGAACAAGAAGGTTGTGGCTGTCAGTGCAGTGCCATAAATGAGTCACTGGGTCGGGCCTGGGTGAGTCCACCACCATCCTGAGCTTACCTTTGAATTGGCCAATGTAGAGTTGGTCATGCTTTTTGAGAGCCCTGAGGTTTACCTGCTGACCTACCCTGATTACAAGTATTTTTTTAGGTTTTGATGGTACATTGGATCCTGTGAGGGACAGTCCAAAAGTGTTGTGGGTGTTGATGGAACAGGCTTGTACAATGGACCTACAAGAAAGGACAGAGAAATGTCTTGTGAATATTCAGTGCACAAGCCAGTCTTTCCTGAGAGCCCTGAGTTCATCCTAGGCTTGCTGAAGCTGCTTGAATACTCCTAGCACTGATCCCTAGTGAGGTATGTGGTGGGACTGGGGAATAGTGTCATCCTCAGAGGAATCAGGGATTTGGAACCAACCTTTGCAGATTGTGGAGCTGCTCAGTGCATTAGACAGCCCTCTGGGGAGCTTTCTTCTAGTTATCGTGGGTGATGGTAGCAACAACCCATAAGGACAGAAGACCTGGGGGATTGCGAAGCCCTGGGGGAGTCCCCCTTCCCCAGGACCAGACTTCCCTGTCACTTGCCTTCAGGAGATTTCTTCAGCCATGCAGTCCTGAGTGTTGGGGAGTAAACCAGCTTGGTGGGGACCCAGCAAGCTGCCTCAGCACCTGCAGTTCTACATGCAGGAGGTTTTACGTTTTCAACGCTTCGTTAGGGTCAGGAGCAGCCCTTGGCTTGGCTCTGTGTGTCTTGCAGGAGCAAAAGGTCCCCCTGCTATGGGCTTCCCTTTGAACCCGCTGCAGCGGCAGACTGTTTCGCTCTCCATATGGTCCCTAAAGAGACCAGGGCTGTTGCCGAGATCCTGCTCTCAGATCTATGTGGGCAAGTTTCCATAAGTTTTATTGCTTCACTACAACGGGCAGAAGTAGGGCCAGGTCTTCTCAATAACCTCTTAGCTTCCAATCTGATTGTCCACACCCAGCATCTCTGGGGTTGTGTGCACACACCCCTCTGTAGTTCTGGGGACAGCAAAAAAACTTGGGAGATCCTCTCTGAAAATGGCCAAGAAGGGCGGGGTGCGCAAAGTGATTGTAAGTTGAAAATTATTTTTCTGCATAGTGGAAAGTACAGTCATAAACTCCTTCTAGCATTAATCATAGACATGCTTTAAGGAAAGTTATCATCTCTTGTTATCTCCAGTGTTAGCAGCTGGAAGTTCCCAATCCTGGCTCTGCTAGGAACTATCCTGACACAGGGGAGAAGACAGCTCTTGTTCTGGAGAGCTCATAAAGCATTAAAGCAAATATTAGGTGGATGTGACCGATGGGGAACTGAGGTTCTGCTTAACAAACTAAAGGCTGCTCCTCAAAGAGGGGTGAGAAAGCACAAGCGTGGAGGAGAGGTTAGTTGGGACTGGCCTGCGCTTCTGTCGCATAATGGATAGTTGTACGTGTCAATACTACAGCTGCTTTCCTGCACTCAAACTCCACAGGGATAATTGCACACGCCCAGCACTTTAACATTTGAATGCGAGTGGATGGGACCATCCTGTGACAGCTGCATGTGGCGGTTGCACTGGGGATGAAGAGTGCATCTTTCATTTCAATCTCTGAGCAGACTGTGCGTGCGCACAGACAGCGCACTCGACTTAAACCAAAATAATCCTCCAGGGTGTCTGGGCAGGGTGATAATGTAAAAGGAATGCAGGGAGGGTAATCGAAAGAGAGAACAAGCATCCTCAGTAAAACTCCTGCTGCGGTCCCCAGTGTGCAGTTGCATGCCCTCTCCTCTGTGCATGGTCTCTTCTCCCTCCCTCCCTGGAAGGGCAGGCGCTTCTTGCTGCCCGTACTTGTCATGCCAGTCACACACATGCTGGTGCACAGACTAACACCCTCAACAATAAATCTAAAAGATTAATTACCAAAAAAAAAAAAGTCCCACAACCCCACTTGCGGCATTTGAAATGCATCTCAACTGTGCTCCGCTTGGGTTATTCATGGGGAAAAGAAATAACCTCCTGAATTGAGCAGTTGAGAATGCAAATATCCCACCCTCACTCAAAAGAGGAATCAAGCTCTATACTGTCAAGCTGATTAGCATCCCGTTATGTGGGGTACTGCCCTAAGCCCAGAGAGAAAATTTTGGGACAACGGTGCTTAACGCTCTGGGATGAGGTTTCTAAGTTTTGCCCGGAGGGAAATTATAGTATTGCTACTCCCTGTATGATGAGAGACCATAAGATATGTTTTCTTGTTCTGTTCATGGCGACTGCCTTTCCTCTGGTGAGATCTTTCAGCCTTTTGTTTCCTGTCACTGACCAGCTGTTTTTTGTGAGTTGAGTTTTTTTGTTGTTGTAAAATTGAAGCTTTCTACAGGCAGTGGAACAAAGATTTTCTTTTTTCTCTTGTGAGCAGGGAGGGAAAGTACGTTGGAGCAGTTTCTCATGGGAGTGGGACTTCTGCTTGCAATAAGGATTTTACACTTTGTTTTGCTTTTTTACCCCTTTCCCTGAAAGCAGTGTAGATGTGTCTTCCAGATAGACTAGGGATTATATCCTGATCCCTTTTAGTCCTTATCCCAGCAGTAGGGTGGGAAATGCAGCATTTGGGAGTTGACTGGAAATAACTCAGAAAGAAAAAAACAAAATTAATCCCAATCTGCTCCTTGTTGTTATGTCCCAATGAACCTAAATCCTCTGTAATATTCCTCGTTGCCTGTTGCAAGTGTCAGAGGGAAAAATAAAACAAGAGCTTTCCTATTAAGTGCTGTTCAGCAGTTATTACCCATGTGCAGGAGCATGAGTGTGGCTGGAAACCATGATGGCAGTAACAGGCAGGGTGTGCGTGGTCTTTTTTTCACCCTGAAAAGCTGCTGTGCATCCTTGTTTCCCAACTTTATTTTTCAGACAGGCTTTACTGTCTCTTCTTCCTCCCCTTTCCCATCCACTCTGTTTCCCAAGTGGGTGGCCTGCAGCAATGTCCAGGAGACATAAGCTGTTTTGACATGTGCTGGCACCAGACAGGACAGGTGGGCCTGTCATGAGGACAGATCTTTGGATGTTTCATGTGAGATGTGTCCCAGACCTTGGGTTTTTCCTAACCCACCCTGATAGATGAGGTGCTTGGGTGGGTTTGCTGCCACTGCCTGAGTTAAACATCTCCCTGTTGGATTAAGGCTGCAGAACCAGGGCTGTCACAAAATTAGACCCACATTCTTTTAGTGTGGCGGCTGCTCCTGCAGATCCTTTAGCATAGAAATACGTGGGGCATTCAGCATTATTGGCTCTTGTCCTGTTCATTCAGCGGTGCAACATGTCTCCTCTGTTAATGTTTACTTACATTTTGTGCTGGGAGGGCTGTTAAGTTGGAGGAGGGAGGCGGGATATGGGCATCAAATAATGGTTTCACATAAAAAATTGAATTTTTGAAGATGTAAACATATGCAGTGTTCACTACAGGCCAGTTCAGATGATTGCGGTGTAACAACGATTTCTGAAATTTAAAATGGATATAGCTGTGGTCCAGGGGTTCCTTATGCTGGGACTTTTCTCCCCATTTCATCTTCAAGTCAATGCATGGGATGAATGAAAATAGCAGCAGCACATCTTTGTGAAATCCTGCATTCCCCAGCATCTTCTGCACATCAGAGACTGGGCAAACTTTGCCCAGGACAGAGTATTTCTTAACACCGAGGTGAAGGGAAGGGTAGTGATCTCAGAGATGTCTTAGCAGGGTTCATGGCACTAGTGCTAACCATGTTAGAGTTACTCTTTTAAACCTGATCTTTTTTTTGTCTTCTGCGTGTCTCCTTGATAACATGTTTGGACTGATCTTTTGCTTGTGGGCTTGTTTCAATTTAATTGCACTATATATGGTGGTTGCCATCCTTTTGTTGATAATGAAAGGGTGACTTAGCCTGTGTGCTTCATATATACAGAGAAGCGGAATTTCCATAAAGTTCTCCCATTTCTCCCAACCCCAAGCTGTATCTCCAAAATCTTCAGCCTGTGCTGGAAATGTTCTGTGATGAGTTCCCAGCCCAGTGAAGCTTACTCTTTTTGAGTAACTTACAGCCATCGGAAGCTGTAAGAAATCTCAGTGTTTCATGTTAGGGATAATGAGTTTATCATCAAGTCTATCTCCTTTCTGTTTCGTTTTTGGTCTTATTAAACATGTTTCTCTTGTTTCTTTCCAAGAATGCCAGGACTGGTGGGCAGCAGGTTGCAGACAGAACACTTCTATGCTTCCCGCAAACTGCACAGTCTGTTCTGCTGTGAAAAGCCTTCAGATAGTGACAGACTTTGGAGAACTATCAGAAAAGCTCCAGAGGTCTCAGCCTTTTCTAATCAAGGTAATGCATGGATATGTAAGGCTGGATGATTAGTCCAAACCCTTGAATAGCACCAGCCAAAGACCCCTGCCCAGTATTTTCAACACAAACTCAAACTGCTGAGGTAGAACATATATCTAAGAAGACATTGAGGCCCAGTTTAAAGATGTCAGGGGCTGAGGAGCTCACTGCATCCTTAGAAAATTGTTCCTCTGACTAATTATGGTTGCAAACTTAGCAGTCTAGGTGGCTGTTAGTTTTGGATGTTCTTTGGTGGGATGGAAATAGGAGAGGGGAAGAACCGCAGGTGCACAGCTTTTATCTTTGTTTTGTGTTGTTTAAGACAGGGCAGCATCTCTCCTATGAAGAACTGAAACATTTTCAGTCCCAGGATCCAGACCTGGCAGAGGTTATAATAGAAGAAAATTCAGCTGAATTGTGGAGCTGCCCATTTTTCTTTCCCTGGTGAGTCAAAACCAAAACATGTGATAGATGTATGCATCCCTTCTGCAGAGGTGCCCAGGCTTTTTGCTGATGTGAATTACTAGGAGCTTGTAAGTTGCACTTTAACTGGAGGGAAGGGGAACAGGAGTAGGTTACAGGTTTCTGTCTGCCTGCTGGCACTGATTTGATCTAAGCAGAAGACTTTTGCACTAAAAATGGAGTGTTGTGGCTGGGACACATTGCTCCCCTTACAAGACAAAAATATCCCAATGATTGCTCAGTCCTGTTCTTCAGGCCATACGCTAATTATCTGGGCTGTGGTCTGATCACCTGAGGCAACTGGTTTACGTTTCTAATCACTTCTGTCTGTTTGCTCAGTGGAAAGCCTCCACCGTTAGTGTTGACTGAGAAGAAGTGCCATGACTTTTGCAAAACACTGAGAATTAACAGAAAGCTAAGGGATCCTGCAATTTGTGTCTGGTCTCATGCAGGAAAAATGTCCTACCCTAATCCTGGCCCTCTGTTAACTGCGCTAAAGCCTTTAGCATGGCTACAAGACATTTGAACAATTCAGAGCTCTCTAAGGTTGAAGAGCAACCCAGTGTGTTAGCCAAGTCTTTTCATGTGGAGAAGAGTGACGAGTAACATCGGAAGGTGCCACCTGGTGTGGACCAGGCTCCCTGGCACGTTCGTACGAGCAAAGGAGCAGTGTCCAAGCAGACTTGGGGAAGGGCATGGTGGAGTCTGTGCTTTGGCTAATGCTTAGATGGGATCTTTTGACCCCAGTGCTGGTAGACAGATGATCAGGATACAGAAGTATTAGTCATGTCAAGCCACTAGACAGAGATGTAAAAATAACAAGCCCCACCCTGCCTTTTCCAGTCACATTCCCTGGCCTAGAGAATAGACTTGTATTCCCCCCTGCCTTGCCATGTGGTTTCAGTTATGGTTGTGTATAATGCCACCTCTCTGCATCTTTTGTAATTAATGGATCTGATCAATGACTCAGCTTATTTTAAGGGAAGAGGGGAAGGAAATTAACTTTGTTCCCTGTTTACATGGTCCTGCTGCGGGTACTAAGGAAGATATGAAGGAGCACAGGTTTAGAAGCTGAGAGGTCGAATTTTGCTCCTAGCTCCTAGGTGGTAGTCTATCAGCAGGCTGTTTATCAAGCATGAATATTTGTGAAGAGTTTTGATCTTGGAAGTAGCCTTTTAAATACAAGCATTATCATTGTGTGATATTTCTTTAATATGGGTTGTTTTGTTTAGGAACAAATCTGTGAATAAAACTCGGATTCTGCAGGAATTTTTCCCTACTTCCTCTTTGCTGTCCTTCCCCAAGACAGTGTCCCTGGAGAGCTGCTTCCTCATCCGCCATCCAGATTTGGGGAATAAGGTGAGAAATTCACCCCAGAGACATTATCCCCTATCTTTGAGTTGTCTTCCAGAAGCTCCAAGTCTTTGGGGGATTTGCAGGACGTTTTCATCTGATACAATTCTGACAAGAAGGGTTTAGGGTTGTATCAGTTCTGTCCATCCCTGTGTAATGTGGCATCTCAAGGTTGCTGCACCACCCAGAAGTTGTGTCCAGTTTTGCGCAAGTGATACACTGGGCCCATCTCCCTTAGCAGTTAAGAGATGCCTGTGGGGTGTCCCAGCTCCTTTCACATTTATGTCCTGCCCTTGCTCTGTAGTTCGGTGAGGGGATGGTCTTTTTGTGCCCAGTTGGGCAGAATTCATTTAAGAGTTGCATTTTTAGGAGCTGTTCTTGGCAGTAAGTCTCACACATTCTGAGATACCTGCCATGGAGATGTTTCACTGAAGATAGTGACAATTCAGGCTTCTAGCCTGATCTCCTCCTCCGTTTTCTTGCGGGCTTTGTGGGTGTGGAGGGTCTGCATTGCCTTGGACAGAAGAGGGGAGGAGGAGGACCCTTGCATGCAGCTGACTTCAGCTATGATATACTGGTAACTGGGGGAAGCAGCAAACCTGTGGTTTGTGCTGTCTCACCTTGCTGCAGGGCAGTGACTTGCCCCTCGTTTGATCAGACAGACTCAAGAAAAACTAGCAAGGCTTTGAAATATTCTCCTCTCATCCTAGAGCTACAGTTTGCACAGCCTCTTTGCTGTTGGAAGCGGACAGCTCACCCTGACTGTTGTACCCCTGGACAAGTGCAGAGGACACTGTGAGATGTTCAAAGTGGAGCTGGAAGCTGGAGATTTGGGTGAGTACCGGTGCTGTAGCATGCAGGGTCTGGGAGATCCCTTGGGGTCAGGAGACTGCTTCCAGCTGGGTCTTTTCTGTCTGACACCTGAGAAGGTGGTGTGTGCCATTACCACCTGCAAACTGGTGTGTGCCTGCTTGTCACAGTACAAAGGAGTGATCATTCTGGACTGGGAGTTTGTGGCCTGAACACAAACAGGATACCATGAGATGCTCAGTATAAAAACTGAGCAGTATGGGCTACACAAGACACAATGCTCTGCTGGGTGTTACAAACACAGCGTGTCATTGAGGGCAGGGTCTTTCCAAAGAACTTCTGCATACCAGCATCACTTCATGGGAAATGTGAGCAGTCATTAAGTATGGATTTATCTAATATGGCCTCTTCATTGCATCTTCCAAAGGTTATGTCAGCGCAGATTACTGGATGATGAGCTTCATGGCCAAAGGGACAGAGCCAGCGGTTGTTTGTGATGGAGCTGCTAGCTAAGGACGGTGGGGTAGGAAAACGGCTATTTCCAGGACAAGAAGACTTTCAGCTTTGAAGCCAAGGCAGCGTCTTGAAAGAGATAGAGCTGGGCTAACTGGGGCAGGCAGCTTTGCCACCCTGCATGTTTACAGTGTTTAAAAATGACTGTTTTCTTGACCCTTGAGGTAATTCTTTGCCTTTCCTCAAATGTATTTTGGGAGAAGCTCAAGTTATTTATGACCTTCCCTGTCCCTTCAGGTAAGCCCTGGGTTTGCAGCAAAGGGTTTTTTCCAGGAGCAACAGAGGGATTTCTCAGGATGAGATTCACCTTGTGTCCTTTGTGGATTATGGCACTTCTGAAACTTCCTGGGGGGTTTGGGAGTGGAGGGGTTTTGTGACGTTTCTGTGTACATTCCTCCTGAGGAGGAGGCTTTGAGCCTGTCTTGTCAGGCCAGCTCTATAAAGGGAATGAATTGGTGATGTGTCCCAACTCCACCCCATCTCTCCATCACATACATAGCTGTGTGCCTCAGTAGCGTGCCCTGCAAAGCCAGTCTTGGCTCTGTGCTCCAGGGCTGAGATGAGCCTTGCTGCCTAGGGCAAAGACCCGCACCCACTGCATTGGTCTTGTACCAAAAGAATCTGTTCAGGCCTCTTCTTTGTGTCTTGTGATCACTCTTCTATGGTTCTCTATCAGGAGGTTGTGAGTCAAATAGTAACTGTGCTTTTTTTCTCCACCTCCTTTCCTACAAAAGTACCAATGCAAGTTTTAGTGGTGATGGTGCTGAGAGTGCAGTAGTTGTGGATGGAGATGGGGCTCGGTGCAGAGCAGCTCTGTACAAGTTTCATCTTCTGATTATGCACCTAAGACACCAGGGCTGCACGACAGTTTTCAAATATTCTTTGCTTTGAGAGGTTCTGCCTGTGTTCCTGGCCCAGGGTACCTACAGGAACACGTGAAAGCTTCCTCATCCCTGGCATTTTTTGTATTGACTCCTTCCAGACCTGGAACTCTGTCTTCAGAATTGAACGTTGGTTTTTCCTGAGTCCTTTCCAAGCTGCCTTCGCATGTTTCCTGTTGCTTGAGCACTGCTTTATCCAATGCCCTGAGAGAGGCTCGGTTTCAGTGTTTGCAGGCTGCGGATGCTGCGGTCCCTTCCAAGTCTGATCCTTTGGGTCTGATCCTGCTGTTGAAGATCATTTACAGATGTGTCAGGCTGAACTCATAGGCCAGGGCTGGGGTTCAGGACATACTCTCACACTTGTTAATATGGAATTGGGAGGGGTTTTGTTTGAAAGCAAGTTAACTCCGTTCTCAGGAGCAAGAGCCTTTTCCTCTGTAAATATTTTAGGTACGTGTAAAATGACAGATTGGAAAAATGTCTGTCCAGCCTTTGTTTTTGAGCAAGACCAGGAGAATGGGAGCAAACATTGTACTAATCTTACTAGGGTCTAACAAAAGGTGCCAAGTGGTATGACCACGTCTAGCTCCTGTACAAGGATAAGGCAGAGGACAGTTCCTGCTCCAAAGAATTTAGTCTAAGGCCTTGACACTACAAACATTTCTATGCATAACCCTTGTTTTTCTCCTGTAAACAAATAAGAACGACCCCAGCACCTGTGTCAGTCTGTGTGCATGGCCCTTGACACTGGACCAGCATCCACCAGATCTAGTAGAACCAAAGGGGAGAGCCTAACTCTCTCAGGACAGAAAAGGACTAATTTCTAGCAAAATATTAAAGGGAATTGGATTAATAAGACTTCTGTTAGTATTGTTAATGTTTGGGGTGTGTTTTACACTTGTGACACTACATGCAATCTTGTACATGCCAAGACACACACGCCACCCCTCTCCCTCCTCTTAAAGCCTGAGTCTGAGTCTTAGTTCATGGAAATTTGGGAGTTTGGTGATGGCAGAATTAGGGCCTCATTAGTGACTGTTGCTATTTACACTTTGGCAGCTTCTCAAGTCAAATGCAAAGGCTGACAAGGTTACTTCATCTCTTAACTGGTTTTGTACCTGATCCATTTCCGTAAAGCATTTGGTTAGAGATGCATGGGGAGAGAACCTGCTGGACCCATTATTGTTGAGATTGCAGGTGTTTTGGTGATGCTGTTACTTCTAAGTGTCCTTGAATGTAACTTGTAAAAGAGCTGCAAAGACAATTCTCAAGCATCTGTGAAATGCCTGTATTTTGTGAGTCACGCTTAAGCCATTGTGGCTGTCTGGCTCCTTTGGGAAGAAGCAGAGAAAATGGATCTGTTTATAGTTGCTGTTTAGACTGGGGGGATAAAGGGGGGCTCTAGGGCAGGTTTGTGCCTATTTAGCAAAAGTGCTCTCACGTATTGCTTCTCCACTCCTCAAAGAGTTGCAGCTGGTTGGACAGAAGATGGTGAATCTGGACTGCAGATCAGCTTTCCAAGTGCACTTTATGGTCTCTGCATAAGTTTCCAGATCTGTGTCTAAGCGATACATTGCATATGTCCCAACCTTGCTCCCTTTGGAGTTTACATCATTTGTTTTTAAACTTCCAATATATTTTCTCTTCCTCTTCCAAAAGCTGTAAGGAATTAGCTGCTAAACTAAAACAGGAGGGCAATTCTCCGGCTGATAAAGAGCTGATTTTGGCCCTAGCCGCTGTTGAGTGCGGAGCCCCAGCCTGTAGCACAGCTTCTAGAGCAGCTCCTGTCTTCCGCTGCCAGAGAAGTAGTGCTAACGCCTTCTGCATCACAACACGGGCAAGGAGCCAGGATGGAAGACTCAGAGACGAGGCCAAATGGCAAAACTAAGATGGCCAAAAGGAGGTGTTGATGCCTTGGCCAAATGGCTGCAAGCGCATCCTGGTCATCTTCCTCATCTGGGGCTCTGGATTCACAGAACCTTTGCAAAGGCTGCGACTTCCCTAGAGAGCCTGGTAGCTCCTAGTGATCTGCTGAGGCTGAATTGGGGAGAGCGTGGCTATTTTCTCAGCTATTGAGGCATCGTGGCAACAGACCTGATCAGATGAGTTGCAGAGGGTGTGTCCCCCATCATGCTTTTCCTCGCCTCTAGCTTCACTTTGGCACTTGTGCATATCCAAGGGTATGTGCTGGTTCGGACAATCTCCCACGCCCCGCCCTGGCCAGCTCAGAGGGGTGCCTAGTCAATGCATGCATCTCATTTATTTTAAAAACTATTTGCATGCTTCAGAGCTCTTTGCCTGTGAGCTGGGAGATGGACTCCCACTCACCCAATGTCTCGGAGGCTGCAAAGCTGCTCTGAAATCACACCAGCGAGGCGCAGAAATCGGTGCTACCCAGGTGCCCAGTGGGCAGAGATGCAAAGGGGTCATCTTTCTACTTGTCAGGCTAGAAAGATGGGCTGTCACCCGTCAGCTGGGCAGGAGGATCACGGTTCAAAGCTGGTTTCCAAAAGGCAGGGGTCATTGACCGTTGCTCTCAGTCAGCCCTGAATTCAGGGTAACTGAAAGGAGGAGAAAGGAGTATTATTATTTACTTCAGTACCAGGAAATCAGCATCCCCTAAGGGAGCCAAGCTGCCTGTTTCTATTGATTCTTTTCTTTCTTTCTTTCTTTCTTTCTTTTTTTCCTCCCCACTGGCATTGCACACATGATTCCCTGAGGCAGCTCTACAGCTCCCAGCCTCAAACTCCCTTTGCAATGCCCTGGAGAGCTTTCCAGGGTCAGATTTCCTGGGAGTCTCCGGCCTTTAGCTTCTCCCACTAGCTGTCTTGTAATGGTCTGGCAGAAAAGCTGGTTTTACTGGGCTGGATCAAAGCACCTCCCTTCTCTCATGGCTGGCTTCCCCAGATTTCTAGCAGCAAGCCTTGCACGCCCTTTCACAGGAAATCCTACATGCAGCGTGGGAACACCCTGAGCGAGACGAGGTGGGGAGCAGGAGAGCATCTTGTTACTCGAGATGTGAGCTCTATGAACACCAGCATCTCAGAAAGGTGATCCTCCTGCCTTTGAACCCCCATGTTCACATTGGGAACGCTGCTCCAGGGAGGGAAGTTTGCAGGATCTGCCCAATCCCAGGCTTAGTCGTCTACATTTAGCCCTGTGGTCCCCAAGAGAACCGAACACTTTCTGGGGTGAGGCCATTTAGGTGGGCCTTGCAGTGGGTGCACAAAGAGCTTTTGCTTCCGGCAAACCAAACTTTCTCCTCTTCATAAATTTTATATGTAGAACTACATATTCTCCTCTTCAGGAAACTCCTTATAAAGGATAGATTTACTGTCCTGCTGAGTTAAACAAGGGAGATGCTGGTCTTCCCCTTTGCTTTGGAGATTCAAACAAATGACAGGTGATTTTACTTTTAGCATTATCTCTTTGTCTATGGGGAGGGGAGGCATGTTATAGAGGCTCAGGGGTGCTGGGAAGTAAAGCTATATATGCGTAAAGACTGTTTCAATGCTGAACACTATAAATTCAGTGGTGGACAAAAAAAAGAATGTAAATATGCACTTAATGCAGAATTTTATGGATGGTCATAATTTAATATATTGCAGACTTTGTAAATACTTGGAAAAAGCCTGTAAAGTGTGTAAATAAATTAGATTTGTATGTAAGAATAATAAAAAAGTTTTTACTTTTTGCAATTAAATACAAGTGTTAATGCACCTTTTCCCCTTTTCCTGATTTATTTTCTTGTCGTGTTGCATGTCAGCCATTGAGGGGTTATTTAACCCTTTTTCTAAGTGGAAGTGTCATTTTAAGTGAAAAGTCAGAACACTTTTTTTGGAAAATGTCAAACAAAACACTTTGGAAAATGTTTTGACAGTTTTAGCCTGGTTCCCTAAAAAACGTTGATGCAACAGCTCTGCCTTCCTTTCTTCCCGATAACAAACTCTGTCCTTCCTTCACAATTCAGCTTATTTCAGCTAACCTTTGAGGGGTAGAAGACAATAAGCTCCTCCAGCGTTCATAAAAACAGGCCAGTAGAGGAGAAAAAGATCCCGCTACTACCCAGACAATGCATTAGCCTTGTTAGACACCAGAGAAGCCACGCTGAAGACCCTCAAAACGTGAGTCAGTAGAAAACCAGGCTTGGTTGCTTCTGCAGCACAGAGTTGTGCCTTTCTGGAGCCCACCAGCCTCGAGCCAGACCCTGCACACCCCATCAGGTGTTGGCATGCAGCTCCTGTCTCCTGTGCCGAGACTGCTGGTTCCCCAGGGATGCGCTGGACAGGCTGTTCCTTGAGTGAGCAGAAGTAAAGCTGCATTCCTCATGTGCTTACCTAATGCCGGCTGGACATGAGCTTGTCAGTTCCAGGGTGGGGCTTGGACCTCGTGGTGTTAGTCTTGATGCTTCAGACGTTGGCTCCAGAAAGAGCTGTTGGGGCAGGTTGGGGAGTTGAGAAATGGCCCTGCACCCCCTTTGCCAGCAGCCCCGCCTGACCTTGCCAAATGCATTGGCTGTTACTCACATTTCCCCATGAGCCACGTGCCCTGAGGGTGACTCCTCTAGGGCTCTTTTCTCTTCCCCCACGAGCCCCGAGTGTCCCATTTTCCTTAATACTTGTTGCTCTGCTATCTCCTGCAAGGCTTAGTCAGGATGCTTTAGTGCCGGGGGCTACGTGGAACTTGGCCCTTCATCTCTGCATCATGTTTGCAGAGACCAGTATGTGCGTTGGGGTCTTCTCAGTGCTGCCTTGCTCCTTGTAAGCCAGGCCCCAGCAAGCTGGTCCACAGGAGTTGGAGCCAGTGTTGATCCTTTCTAGTTGTTTCTCCGGGTCTCTGGAGATGCAGCAGCAGAGCTTTTGAGGTGTCTCGTGATGGAGACGGGTTTGCCTTGACCCAGATTCCTGTCCTGCAGTTCACCTTAGCAATAAATGGGAACCTCTGGTTTGACCAGATGAGTTGAAGACAGCCTGTTGAGATGTTAGCCTCAGACCCTGCTTACAGAAATTTTTGGACTACTGAGAGCACGGTAGACCCTGGACCTGATGAAGGAGAAGGTAATATGCAGAGGTAAGAGATTTGCAGGGGCAGTATGAGAGCTATTGTGGTGAGAGGTGATCAGTGTGGTCCAAAGCAAAAGGGCAAATGGCAAAGCATTGCCTGGGGAGCCAGGAGGGGAGAGGGGGGAGGCAGAGCCAACAGCGTGTGATTAACTTGGCTCTGCTAGCCAGAGCTGCCCACCCGCTGATCCTTTCTAATAGCCTGTGATCCCCAAAGGCAGCTCCTGGAGCAGAGCCGGGGTGGTTGCACAATCACAGATGGGGAGGAAGAGGCTGGAGGGTCTCTGCCAGACTGTCTCTGTGGCAGTGCGATTTGGGACACCTGATGTTGAGCCCCCCAGGTGTCTGCCTGGGGAGGGAGCACAGCCTGTCCCTGCAGAGCTAATGGCTGGTTATTCCACCCAGCCCTGAAGGCAGCTATAATCAACTCCCCTTTTGGGGGTAATTTCAGTTCTATAGCCTGTTCTTCCTCTCCTGATGGCACAGGGAAGGGGCATCAACCCTCTGCTTACACCACCACCACCCCCCAGCAGGCTGGGGGAGCCCTGGGGGGGCCGTTCCTCAGCTGCACACTGCTTTCCCCCAACACAGCCAGTGCACAGGCACAAGTCTGGACGAGGTGGGCTCTGACTCCTGGCTGGGAAGTTGCTAGTGCATTCCAGGGACAGCCCTTTCTGTAAAACAGGGCTTTGCTGGTTGCTTAGGGATTATTTTTATAGTTTAGGAGAAAAGGGATGAGAGGTAGAAGAGAGGACCCATAACTTGAGGGTTAAGGGGATGTCTGAGGTTTGGAGCAGCAGAGGCTTGGATGAAAATGTCAATCCAGGGATTACGATTTCAGGCACAGGGTCTGTCTCGGGGAGTGGACCCTGCGTGCTCGTTGGCACCAGCCGTACTGCTGCTTCTCCATCAAGGCCGATATGCGAGATGGGTGTGTACCGCGTGGCTCCGAAACTCTGCTCTAATAAAGAAATACATTTCCTCCCCAATCTTCAAGCTGTTGGGTGTTCCTTGCTTTTGGGAGGTGCTTTAAATCTGACTGCCAGAGCCGTGGGCTGCTAAGAGCAGAAGCTGGCTGCATGATGCTGAGCTCAGGTCTTCCTCCTGTTTTCCTGTTGCTCACAGCACTGGAGCTGAGCTGGTCCCTGACTGATGAAGAAAAGAAGATAATCTTGGATGAGCATAATAAATACCGCTCCCAGGTCTCTCCTCCTGCTATGGATATGCTGAAGATGGTAAGTGGCTTTGATTGCAGGGGAATGTCAGGGTGTTTGTGTAGTGCAAGCCTCGATCTTAATGCTAGGAGGGGTAGGGGTTTTCTTTAGGGAAGGCAGAGCAATTCTTGTGTAGGGCTTCAACTAGGTATCAACGGAGGGGTTCCCTCAATTGCCTCTAAAGAGATGAGTTTCCTTTCACTGAAAGAGTTGTTTTTGATTGTTTCTGGAAGTTCCTAAGTGTGATCTGAGTCCCCTGATGCTCTGCGTGAGAGCGATGCAGATCTCACTGACATGAGGGCCCGCTGGAGCTCCTTGTGATGGGGAGGAAAGGCAGGTGAGACATTGCCATGAGCAAGTGCCCCAGGCTGGGGGGGGAATCCTGCTGCATGGGGCATCGCCGGGTGCATTTTATTTGTCTTTGGAGGTGAATGGGCTTTTATCTGTAGGAGGGAATGTCAACTTCAAACATGTCCACCAGGTCATTCAGTTATTTGGGCTTTCCATTGCTCTGCTACTGCCCACCATGACTTGTGTATGGCTGTCCTGGAGGTGAGGGATCCCCCGTTTTGTTTGGTGAAACTGAGTCAAGTGCCCACCGTCACATGTGGCTGCAGTGGGAGCAAAAACAAGCTCTTGAGCTGGTGCTGCTTTTTGTTTTATTTAGACCCTTGATTTGATTAAAATTTGGCTATCACATTTTATGTTGCACCACACGTGATTTTTCTCACTGTTTGCAACGTGCTTGGAGGAGGAGGACAACTGTTTATCATGGATAGTTGGAGTGCTTTCCTCTTTCGGTCACAATGTGCTTGGAGGAGACTTCCCTGTCTGGCCCAAAAGTTGCCCACACTGAATTAAACCTTTGTGGGATGATAAATGGGAGCTTACTGGGCAAATGAGACAAAAAGCTATGTTCAGGTATAGGAGGTCTGACTAGTGACTTCAGACTCAAAGGGGACAGAGCCAGAACCCTAAGCACCATGATCCCACAGACTCCCACCAGAGCAAGATACAGAAAATTCAGAGAATAAGGGCTTTGGAGCCAAAGTCTTAGAGAAAGCCTGAGGGAAACAGTCTCGCAGGGTCCTTAAGTCAGCAGCAATTCTGAACAAGTGACTGCTGCTCCCAGCTGAAGCTTTGATTGCAGATTGTGTGCTTTGAGATACTCCTCTTCGCAGAGTTGCTCTATTTCTGCTTAAACGTACAGGACCTGCTTGCAGTCCAGAGCCAAAGGCTTTTTTTTGTTGAAGCACAACAAATGTTTAGCTTACAGCAGCCCTTTTCCATGAGAGCTCTGTCCTCGCCTCCCTCCTGGGACGTTTGCTTGGGCTGTCCTCGTCTCGGAGTTCACCTGCTGCCGTGGCAGCGTGCCCGCCTGAGGTCACCCCACGCTTCTGTTTGGGATACGGATCTGGTTGCTGTGGAAATAGTTAGGTGATGGGGGGGGATACATAGCCTAAAGCCACTTTTCTTTTTTAATGAGGCAAATCCTGCAGGTGCAAGTCCCTTTTTATAGACCCCAGCTCCGTGCCAGAGGGAGAGGAGTGTGCACTCCCCAAACTGGGTTTCCAGCCATCGCTCTCAGCCTGGCTTGGGGCCATGGTGGGAGGTCAACCAGCTATTTCAGTGTTTCCTTCCCCCCAGTACCTCAGTGCTGCCGCTCAGGGGCCCGTCCACATCCCCTCGACACCCCGAGGACCCGCTGTTTGCTGGGCTGCCTTCCAGCCTGCTGCAGAAGCAAAACTGCTGTCTCCATCAAATGGCGCAAGGGCGGTCCAAACAGCTGCGGCGCAGGATTCCTTGTGTGCCTCCTGCAAGAAAACCTCTCCTCCTCCTCCTCCTGCATATCAATGTGGTTGGTGGGGGACCATGGGCCAGTGGGCTCAGCTGGCGGCGGGGCCGCTGCTGCTCTGGAGGGGGCTCTTGGCAGGCAGCCGGCCGGCCGCGTCTCAGATCCAGGCGAACAGATGAGGTTTCCCAGGAGCGTGTGCTCCCAGGCTCTGTGCAGCTGCTGCGGGAGATGTGTCCCGCTCTCCTCTCATCCCCACCCTGGTCAAAGAGGGATGTCCCCAGGCCACCTTCTGCGTGACCTGGGGTGAGTTTCCTCCCTTCATCCGACTTCACGTTTTCTCCACACTGAGTTGAGGATGCCCCACGATGATGTGAGAGATTCTCTGGGCAAGGTTGTGAGAGTTGTGCTGATGCACTGACCTTCCCCTGTTTGACCTATAAGCTAAGGTCTGGTTTGCGCTGGGACTTGCTGTGGAGCTCCCCTCTTCTGAGGACTTTGTTGAATACGGATTTGAATTTTACTCATGAATGGAGAAATTGTGGCCAGAGAGCCCGGGGTTCCTTGGTATGTGTGCTTGTGTACGTCAGAGAGCCCAGTGTCTCTCTCTGTATGCTGACGCCGAGCTCCTTTCAGAGCTGGGACACAGAGCTGGAGGCCTTTGCTCAAGCCTACGCAGAGAAGTGCATCTGGGACCACAACAAGGAGAGGGGCCGACGGGGGGAAAACCTCTTCGCTATGGCCCCAACTCTGGACCTAGAATTCGCTGTGGAAGACTGGAATGGGGAGGAGAAATACTACAACTTGACAACTTCCACGTGTGTGCCTGGCCAGATGTGTGGCCATTACACCCAGGTACCAGGCTGCTGGGGTGGAGGGATGGGGCTGTTGAGAAAGGAGCTGTACCAGAGCCCCAGCTCCTCCCAAAGTATTTGCAAAGGGATGGGGAACCAGGTAGGAATCACAATGATACGGGGGACCTGGGCATGGTACCAGCCGTTTGGAGAAGACTTTTCTTAAACAAGCTCTGCAGCCCTGTTTGGCTACTGCCAGCTTGTC
Source organism: Haliaeetus albicilla (assembly GCF_947461875.1). Lineage (NCBI taxonomy): Eukaryota > Metazoa > Chordata > Aves > Accipitriformes > Accipitridae > Haliaeetus > Haliaeetus albicilla. The sequence continues at coordinate 5,884,627 of NC_091508.1, read as the reverse complement.
TTAGCCAGAGATAGGAAGTCAGAGTGTTTCTTCACAGCTTGGGTGGGAGCAAGGAGGAGCAGAGATGGTGGTGGTAAATATGAGGATGGATGGATGAAGGGTTCCAGGACCAAAGCAGAGATGGTGATGCTCTACCTGGATGGACTATATGGGAGGAAAGCTGTGGCACTTGGCTATGTGGGCTGCAGCCCTAGGCTGGGAAGGTGGCCCAGACAGGGGCAAGGGGCAGCATCCTGAATGCTAAAGCAACATGGGGATATGGAATCTGGGCATCTGCCTTCCCCCTGTCACCTCACTTTCAGCCCTGGTCTTTGCCTTAGGTGGTCTGGGCAAGCACGCATCAGATCGGTTGTGGGGCAAAGTTTTGCGAGAAGATTGAAGGAATCGAAACAGAGGACATGTACTTGCTTGTTTGCAACTATTACCCACCGTAAGTCCCATGCCTTGCATGGCTTGGTGCATCTTGATGGGGTTTCTGTGCTGGAAATGTCCTTCCTTCGGTCCCTATAGCAGAGCAGGATTTGGTCTTGTTCAGAAATAACAGCAAAGCGATTCCAAGAAAGGCCTTTGTTATCTTGGGTTGGTCACAAAGGAAGGAAGGGTTGTCTGGTGATCCTTGCCCGTGATTGCGACTGCTGAGGTCTGGTTCAGCTCCTGGCACAGACCCAGGGAGGGACCTTCTCCGTGAGAGCTGCCCAAGGCTGATGTCGCGGTAGCTGGGGCTACGAATGGCAGCTCCCTGCTCTGTGCCTTGTTCTTCCCCAACGGCAGCAGCGGTTGCCTGGGGCGGAGAAGCACGTTTGCACCAGCAGGAAGGGTTGGACATGGGAGGAGAGGTGGGTGCTCACTTGCAAAGCCCTGGGACTAGCCTTGGGGACTACTTGCTTGGAGCTGGTGAGACCAACAAGAGTGACTGGTCACTGCAGACATTTATAGGGGTCTTGAGCAGAAGAGAGACAAAATTACATATCCAAATGCCCATTGACTGCCCTATTCTAAGGGGTGGTGAAGGATCTGGTCCATGGAGCTGTCTCCTCTGGTTTTAGCAGCCTTGGGGTCAGGCCGTTGAGTAAATGGCACTGACAGTCTGTGGCAGGAGACCAAGACCTGTTTTTTACATTAATGCTGAGTTTTGCCTTGGCTGGGATATTCCAGTTGAATCAGACCCCCTCTTTGGGATGGGTGTCTCTCCCTCTCCTCACGCCTTGTTTTTCTTGGCGTCTTCTGCTTCCAGGGGTAATATGAAAGGCCGAAAGCCATACAAGGAAGGACCCTCATGTTCGCAGTGTCCTGAGGGCAGAGTCTGTGTCAACTCCTTGTGTGGTAAGTGAAGCAAAGCGGCGCGTGTTCCTTGACGGGCTATTGGGACTCAGACCCCTGGGTTGGGGTCCAAGCTCTGAACCCTCCTGGAGCTATCAGGAAGCCCTGGACCAGCAGTTCCAGGGCTGGACCATGAGACATCAGGTGCAATGGCAGCCCCTAAAACAGGTCAGCTGCCTCAAGATGAGGAGGATCGGACAAGGACTTCGTACCCCCTTAGACAGCAATTGTTGCCCCATGAGCGTGCCCCAATCCCGAGGGGCAGGAGGTGGTGTGAGGGAGATGAGATGTCTCCAGGTTGGGAACCCCAGAGTGGGGGATGGCCCAGAGTGACCTGAGAGGGGTCAGCTGCTGCTTCACCCCCCAGCTGATTTCTGCTGGCCCTGCTCAATGCAGGGGATCTGTTGAGGTCAGCTGACCCTAGCCCTAACCCATGGCACTTTTCGTCTCTTACCAGAACCCACTGTAGAAGAGACCACTCCAGCCCCTGTGACAACAAAGGCAAGCCCATCCACCCCAACCACAACCATGCCAAAACCCACAACCACAGCCAAACCAGAATCCACAACACCAGTGCCCACCAAAACCACAGCCAAACCAGAACCCACAACACCAGTGCCCACCAAAACCACAGCCAAACCAGAACCCACAACACCAGCGCCCACCAAAACTACAGCCAAACCAGAACCCACAACACCAGTGCCCACCACAGCCAAGCCAAGACCCACAACCACACTTCCAACCACAACCACAGCCAAGCCACCACCCACAACCACGCTCCCACCCACAACCACGCTCTCAACCACAGCCACAGCCAAGCCAAAACCCACAACCATGCTCCCAACCACAACCATGCTCCCAACCACAGCCACAGCCAAGCCAAAACCCACAACCACACTCCCAACCACAGCCAAGCCACCCACAACCACACTCCCAACCACAACCACAGCCAAGCCACCCACAACCATGCTCCCAGTCACAACCACAGCCAAGCCACCACCTACAACCATGCTCCCAACCACAGCCAAGCCAAAACCTGCAACACTAGCACCCATCACAATGACAGCCAAGCCAAAACCTGCCACCACACTTCCAACAACAACCCCAGCCAAGCTAAAACCCACAACACCAGCAGCTACCACAGCCATGGCCAAGCCAAAACCTACCATGCCAGCACCCAGCACTAGTACTGCCAGGCCAAAGCCCACCATGCTAAAAACCACAACACCAAAACCCACCACAACCACTACTACAGCCAAGCCACCACCCACCACACCAAAACTCACCACAACCACCACTACAGCCAAGCCACCACCCACCACACCAAAACTCACCACAACCACCACTACAGCCAAGCCACCACCCACCACACCAAAACTCACCACAACCACCACTACAGCCAAGCCACCACCCAGCACAGCAAAACCCACCACAACCACCACTACAGCCAAGCCACCACCCACCACACCAAAACCCACCACAACCATCACTACAGCCAAGCCACCACCCACCACACCAAAACTTACCACAACCACCACTACAGCCAAGCCACCACCCAGCACAGCAAAACCCACCACAACTACCACTACCACCAAGTCAACACACACTGCAACCACCGCAACGGCCAAGCTAGTACCCACCACACCAAAACCCACCACAACTATGGCCAAGCCAAAACCCACCACACCAAAACCCACCACAACTATGGTCAAGCCAAAACCCACCACAACCACCACTACGGCCAAGCCAGCACCCACCACACCAAAACCCACCACAACTGTGGCTAAGCCAAAACCTGCCACAGCTACAGCCAAGCCAACACCCACCACACCAACACCTACCACAACTGTGGCTAAGCCAAAACCTGCCACAGCTACAGCCAAGCCAACACCCACCACACCAACACCTACCACCGCTACAGCCAAGCCAACACCTGCTGCTGCAACATCAGCAAAGCCAAAACTTGCCACTACAACACCAGCACCTACCACAACAGCAAAGACACAACCGAAAACTGCCACAACCACAAAGCCAGAACCCACTGAAACAGAAAGACCCAATCCTACTGAGGCAACTGGGCTAACTCTTTCCTTTGAGCCCACGTTAGATGTGGATTACACAGTATCTCCAGAAGTAGAGGTAGACACTGGAGACCCTGTTAGCCCCTTAACTACAGAGGATCCGGCCTTATTAGGAAGCATGGGCACAACCTTCAGCCCCAAATCAGTCCCAGAAACAAAGAAAGGTGTGAAAGAGGACGGGAAAGAGAAATCAGCCTTTTCCAGTCCACTTCCATCCCTCAGCCAAATTGTTCCAGAGATCAAGTTAGGTTTCAATAAAGCTGAGCTCATAACCCCCTCAAAGTCAGTGGTTTTCAGCCCTGAAGAGCCTACCTTCTTGCGCTTAACATCATCTTCCAAAGAAAAAAAAGGGCAGAGCCCTGCTTTCCAGACCTCCCTCTCAGGTAAGGTAATTGTGGAGTCTGTCCTGGCATGGACACACAGATGTTCAGTGATCCCCAAGCAGCATGGAGAGCGCTTGGGAGGAACCAGTATCAGACTGGTCCTCTGGATCCTCCTCTCATATGTGGCACCAACCCTTTTCCTCACTCTTTCCTCTAACACTGAAAGGGGCTGGTTGGATGTCTCGTTCGTGAAGCATGGTTTTGTTTACAGCCTGCTCCCCACTAACTCACCAGCTGTGTCATGCCTTCGCTGGATCGGTGCACCGCTGCCTCGCACCTTGTGGTGTCTTGGATCTGCATGAGTGGGAGTTTCTCTTTTGTCCAGATCTTCCGCAGTAACTCCAGGTTTTCTTCTCTTCTGCCAGCAGGTTCCCCGGACACTGAAGAACCGGAGACAAACTCAGACCAGACAAGCATGGATCAGCCCACAGCTGGAGCCCCCAGTACCTGCCTGGGGCTTTCACTCTTCCTCCTACCCAGTGTCATCCTGGTGGGCCTTCTGCTTTGAATGGTCTTTCTCAGCTGTCCCTGCACCAGTCACCAAGGCTTTCTTCAGCATTGGTTGTTCCACAACCCTGGTAGGCTTGGGAGACACCATGGACAATTCAGGTTGACACACTCTCTTCTTATGCTGCCTTATCTGCTCCAGCCCCGACGAGCCAGGGGCAGCTGGCAGTCCCATGGGAACTTGGTCCCCTTCCTGAGAGACCCAAGGGCAGGAGGGTGTCTGCCATAATGCTGGTGACCTTGGACCCTTCTCCTTTCTTCCCAGCCAGCCTGGGCTTCTGTTCCATTTCCAAACTGGAAGTGATGAGCTCTCCCACGCACCTGTGTGGCTGGCAGGCCCCGCCGCACCATGTCCCCAGGGAAAGCAGAATGACTTGGAAACCCAAGTGGCAATGAGACATGGTCGTTGGTTTTGGTGTTTGTCTGTAGATGAGACATGGTGGTTGGGTTTGGTGTTTGTCAGGATGAGTTTCCAACAAAAATGCTCTTTTCCCCTCCTAATGTGTCTTTTTGTCTCTATTTTGAAGAAGCGTCATCTCTTCCCTTCTTGTCTGAAAAGAGTGGCTTTTTTTTTTTTTTTTTTTTTTATCCACAGGAGAGGATTTCTATTTCCTTCCTGTTTCTGGTATAGCTATGGCCAGTACTACCCAGATGTACTCTTTTCTCCTCCTCACAACTCTGCAACCCTTGCCTCCCTCTCTTCTGCTCTCTGTTGCATGTACCCATTCCACAGTTAGTCCATTGCCATGACTTTATTTTACGCGTGTGCATGCACACAGGTGCATGCACAGAAGAAAAACCTTCAGCGCTGAAGAGGAGTTACCAGCTCCTTCATACAGCTTTCTTCTGCATGGCTTCCTTCTTTGCATAACTTAAGTGTATTTGAATTTAGATACAGATCCCACTTGACATATATTTTGCGTGTGGTGGAACCTGGTCGTGGAGAAACAAGTCATCACGTGTGCTGGTACCATTTGAGCTCAAGAGAGCCAAACAAATTATGTTAGAGGTTATTGGTGGTTCCAGGACTTGTTGCAGGACCACTTTCGCTGTCTAGGACACTGTGTGTTTTATTCCCCCATGTCTCTGCTCCCTTCACCCGAGGATTCCCAGTAAGGTGTTTTAAATTGTGACAAGCTTTGCAGACCGGTGGAAGGGACTAGGAGATACAGTCCCTTCTCTGGTTGTTGCATCCTTTGATTTCTTAAACAGATGAAGTGGAGAATGACCTGAAGGCCAATATTTGTGTCCTCCACCCATAATGCTGTGTCCTGTGCATCCCCAGAGCACGCACTGAATAAATCCTGTTGTGAAAGTCTGTTGTGGGGCGTGCAGTGTCTTGCCGGGGGATCTGGAGGCCAGGGGCCTGCTTATTATATCTGTAAAATGCTCTTGATTGTGTGCTTAGGTAGAATTGCTAAAAGACAATGTGGCTCCTGGGGGTGCTGAAGGTTTTTATTGGCTTTCCGAAAGCATCTGGGTGCTGGTTTTTGCAAGGTTGCAACTTAATATTTTTAAGCCTGTGTAAAAGCTGCAGAAGGAGGAGATTGAGGATGACGTAGGGAATGTTCCCCAAGCACCCAGCTGAGTGCAAAGCAAAATGTGTCCCCACCAGGAATTTTTGGGCAAGGAAAGCAAGAGGAAGAGAGCCTGGAGCAAAAAAAGACATCAAAACTGAGGCTGGAGTGCTTCTGGTTCCCTCTTTTGAGAGGCTCAGCAGCCAGCCTCTCCCACCCCCCAAACACACACTTTTTCATCTTTGCAGCAAAGAAGTTAAATACAAGACCGTGTCCCCAGATCCCATGTTTCTGCAGCATTTTCACTGCAGAACATCACCCAGCTGCGAGCAGCATGTGGGGAAAGGGCCTCACGAGGCATAAACTCACAGCACAGGAGCAATGCTGGGATCAGACCTTTGCTTCTTCCTTTTTCCCCATCCTTCTGCCCCTGCTTTGCTTGGCGAGGCTGCTCTGCGTTTCCCTTCTCCCTGAAATCCTGCAGCAGGAGCCCAGCAGGACCAGCTCTCTTACAGGAAACCAGCTGCCTGTGGGGTTTTTTTAGGTCACGGTCCCCGCTAGCCCTGCTAAATGGTGACCGGCAGATGGCAGTGGGAGAGACACTGCAGAGAACTGGGCAGCTCTGAACTCGCTACGCAGAACCCTACAGAGAGTTCAGTGCTTTATTTAATCACAAGCATCAGATGTAGTTAAGAATCAGATTAAAAATAACCTCCCGCCCAGGTGCTGTGGCTGCTGTATGCTCTCGTTGCAGGCTGAGCTCCTGCTGCCGAGTTTTTTTCGGGGAAAAAAAGCCAGCCTTGGGTTAGGGACAGATGATTGAAATAGAGCCAGAGCGGCTGGTGTTAGGCTGTTGTAAGGGGTGAGGGTTCAGGCAGCGATGGAGCTGGGAGAGCATTTCAGGACCGCGACTGTTTTTGCATCTGGGTGAAGGAGAATGTAGCATTAATTCCCTATAAACAATAAAAAGAGCAGAAAAGCATTTCTCCTCCCAGCAAAATCAGAGCATTTGGTTAACACCTGATTTTTTGCAATGCTGGATCCTTCACCCTGCTGAGAGCCATCATGGAGCTGGGAGCAACAGTGCTGCTGATTAACAGCATTAGCAGAAGCCCATCAAAATAATTCTAGGATTTAAATATTTTATCGTGGTTTGGGGGCTAGTGACCCCTGTAAAAACTGTTGACTTTAGTTTTCCTTAAGGTTTTGACTTCTGGAGACACGCAGTTGTGCAAGGACCTATTTATAGAGTTCCTTGTAACGAAAATTCAAAACCAGAAAGCAAATCCCCGTTCCTCTTCCCCCTGCACCCAGGCCAGTGTGGCTGAGCCCTGCCAGCATGGGCATTTGGGTTGGTTTGGTTTAATCCTAAATTAGGGGGATTAAGGAAGGAGAGAAGGTGACCACATGGCAAGGGCAGGGCATGGTGTGGTGCACAGGGGAGGACACAAAACAATCAAGGGAGATTTTTGCAACATTTCCATTCCATTTCTGGGGTTAGCATGAAGGATGCTCTGGCATCGAGGTGACGCAGCAGGCAACTCCTAGGGGGCAAAGGAGCCAAGACCCTGGCAAAGAAATTGCTGAGTCCTGGCAGCCCCATAGCTGTGTGTGGTGGGAGGAAGAGGAGGCATTTAACCATCAGCTGTAGTCAGTTGGATTAAAAGCATGGAGTTTTGTTGTGTTTATGAGGCTTGGCTGTTGCATCAACCCCACCTGCTTAGTTCCCTCTCACAACCCAGGGTCATCTTTCCTAGCAGGGAGAGGGATGTGCCTGCTGCAGGTTGAGTGAGGGGTCACTTAGCTTCATGTTCCTGAAGCTCCCCTGAACATGGTGGGTTGGGGCAAGGATGTACACCATCCTGGGGGACTGGCAACTGGGGCTGTGATGCTGGTAGGTCCACCTCGCTGCCAAATATTCCCTCTGAGTAATTGGGCTGAAAGCACTCTCACCCCACAATGTCCCTGGGGGTGCCACTGGGGACCCACCTTTCTTCTTCTTGTTTCCTGGCTGCTTTTTGCTAAAAGAAGGTGCCTGCCCCCCTTGCCATTGCAGCCAGTGATGGTATTGCTGCCACGTTGCGGCTGCCCTGCTAAGACGTGCCTGGGCATCCTGGCCAGCGAGTTAGCTGGGTGTCCCAAATATCCATAGTTAGAAGCTCGGACAGCCTGCTAACTCTCCTCCTGGGCAGAGGCTGCCCTTTCCCATATACCAGGAGGTATTATGGAAAGTAAATATTGTCTTGGCAGGTTTCTGAGCCCTAGTTGTGATTTATTGGAGACAAGATGATGGGTTAGTGGAGCATGGAAGTCCTTGTGTTCTCCTGTTGCTGGTATCAGAGTTATAAACATACTTATAGTGAGGACTATCCAAGGCAGAGAGAAGCCCAACCTGCAGCCCTTGAGCTGACTGAGGGTGAGGAAGTAGGTTAGGGCTTCACAATAGGATTTGGGTTGGCCCAGGAAAGCACCTACTGACAGCCAAAAGGGATGGTCTCAGCTGCTCAGCCAACCCAATCTGCCCCACATCCTCATCATGTCCTGGCTGTGGCTCCCCTTTCATGCTCAGGATTCTGGTCAAATGGAGAATTTGGTCAGTGACACATAGTCAGGAACGCTGGCCACCCCTCTAGAGATCCCAATTCACCAGCCAAGCTCACTTCAAGGCAGTAAAAAATACACTGTTTTAAAAAAGTCAAAACAAGTTTATTTTCACAAGAGAGTATCTCCAGTAATATTTTATTCATGGCTTCCAGCTCACACAGTTTCACTGCTTGAGATTCTCTGCATTAACATCAATGCAATGGAGGGGGACTGAACTGATTTCATTTGGGACACACAGGATTAGTTCTTTTCTAGGGAATACCTCTTAAATATGAAGTGGATGTGCCGCTCTGTTCCCATGCTCATGGTGCTATTTTGGTACCTTCCAAGCAATTTGCGGGTAGGAGCCCTGCCCCTCAGCAAGCTGCTAGAGGATAATAATGCATCTAAGAGGACCAAGCTCTAGTTTTGCACAGCAAGTCGCCAGGACTGCTGAAGAGCCAGATTTATGGAGAGAGGATTGCATTCCTTCGCCACTAGACACTGCGGCATCCCCACCCACCAGCTGTTGCCCAGCCTGAGGAAGTCACGTCCCAGCCTCACTGCAGCTACACCCCATCCCGAGAAGCAGAGGAGCCTTAAACAAGCTGCTTCATTTTGAGGAGTCCCATGGCTCAAGCAGTCAGGTCTGGGTCTCCCTGTGTATTTGCTCAGGGTGAAATTTGAGGGCTCCAATTTCTTTTTGCAGCTCTCTCTCTCCCAATTCATCTGAGAAGGTGTCCTCTGCTTGCCCTCACTCCCCGATGTCTCGGATCTCATGCATTTCCCTGACAGTGAGATGGCAGTGAAAATGGCCTGAGATGTCCTTCAGTCTTGAAGACCTGATGCAGCCCTGATCGTGTTACAGCTCCACTCACGTTCTTGATCCTACTTACTTTGGAATATGGCAGAGATATAGTCCCATCTGCTCCTAAGAAAGAGAAGAAACAACGATTCCCTGTCCCTTGTCGAGTGCCAGAGCTCTGAAGCATGCTGTCTTCTCATATGTCTGTTGTCAGATGACAGTGCTACCTGCCTGGGAGAACCCAGAAAGATTAGGACTTACTCACATCTCTTCCTTACCTGTCTCCCCTGTAGGACTGGCTGTTAGTCTAAATCATCGGCTTATTCTATGTAAATACACAGGACCCCTAGTCTCCTCACCAGAGTTTGCATATAAGTGAGTTAGTTTGATATGGATTATCAAATCAGAAAGAACCACCCTCTAACTCTATACTGTGGGAGAGCTGGGAACTTATCCAAAACAGAATGCACTTCCTAAGCAGGGGCCAACCAGCCAAATCTGATCAACTCCCAGGGCTTTGAGTCCACAGACTAAGCTTGCTCTTGGATCTAGTTCTTAACCCAAACTTCAGAACTGGGTGCAACAAACTTAAATTGCAAGCTCAGATTTATCCTCTTTGTACCAAAGTATCTACTCCCCTCCAGACTTGAGGACAGAGCAGAAAAGAACAGCACATTTAAACCCTTTACGACTTGAGCCCATCGCCTGCAAAAAAAGAATAGGATTGAACACCAAGAGCTGATGCACTAACTCATTTCATTGTTTCTCTTGCACCAATGTAAGAGAGGTAGATTTTCTCTAAGTAGGTGGCTCCATGCTCGTATGACTGAAGCACAGAGCAGTCCCTGGAAGAATGCAATCCTGAATGCTGTAAGAGAAGACCCACTGACTTGTTCAACAATGCCATTGCTGTGTTTTGGGATCCTCAACAGAAAGAAGTGATGCCTCAGGAGCTCTGTGGCTGAGCCAGTCCTCCAGTGGTTTTGCTGCTCTTTAAGGAAGGCAATAGACTGTATAGTTATCACCTGAAATGGGATAAAATCCCTCCCACCAAACTATACAACCTACTACCTCACCTCCACAGAGCAGTACAGAGGTCTAGCCTGATTCATGGCCGTACTGCTGGTTTTGCATTACTTGTACCATCTGCCTCCATGCTTGCAGTAGAAGTAGATGAAGAGAACTGAAGACCTGACTGTCTCCTTAGGAAAGACAGTAGATTGTATAGTTAGCTCAAAGGGAGGATAGGACTCCACAACTATTCAATCTACTACCTCAGCCTCAAGGACAGCTTGCAACCGTGGCAGTCTAAGGCGATGAGATGATCCTTATCCCGGCATCAGCTGCTCTGTGCCTCCTGTGAAGAGAAATGCATGAAAATTCATCAGACTTCATGATGTCAGGGAAAAGGAGTCTCATACCCAACCTTGTCCTGGAGCATCCTTTCCTTCTTTACACCTCCTTCAGTCCACTTGGACTATACTTAATCCTTGGCAATCATGCCATCTGCAAACTTTATGCACCCAAGGGCTTATAGAAGCAGCAGCCCTCCCCTTTGAACCCAGGGCCATACATGCAGATAGCATGGCTCTCGTGAAACTGCAATAATACCGAGTAACATACAGCCAGGCTGACATCACCTCTTGAACACACAGCATATCTAGAACAAACCTGCCAGACCAGATAAGAGAATCCATCAATTTAGCTGCTATGCACTCCAGGGAATTGAGCAGATTAGAAATAACTGAGTACAAGGAAGCTTTTAGGCTGCAAATGTAATGGTATCGAGTACATCAAGGCAGATCTCATTTCCTAAACAAATGAGTGCAACATGCAGGCTTGGTGTCCCTTTAATGCTATAGCACAGCCAGGCAATATTAGCATGGATCTGAGACAGACTGGCTTCCCCCCAAGCCCTTGGCTCACCTTCTGAGAATTTTTCGTTCTCTGTACACCCAAATACAGATGCAAGGTATTAAGTTGGTAGTTTAAAAGAAACGTGTGAGGTTCTTTTGCAATGAGAAAGAATTCCCCTTGAAGATTAAAGAAAGCCGTAACAAAAAGGGAGCCACCAGTAGCGCATTAAGCGGGCTGCGTGTGCAGCACAGCAGAGACCCAAAGGAGGACTTCCCATGAGAGCTCAGCAGGAGGTGTCCCCAGCCTCCCCAGACATCTGCTGAGCATTATGATGGGAGAAGCAGCGGCTAAGGCAGAAGTCCCCAAAGGGACAAAGGCTGCCTAATGCTTTGTGCTTCCACAGCTAACAGGCAACAGCCTAAATAAGTGAGATTCCCAAAGGTTTGGTGAACTATTGTAGCTGGGATCCTTGAGGTGAGAGTTTAGGATGGCCTGGGGTACAAGGATATCTTTGCAGCAAGGTTTGGAAAGTGTCCCTGTTCCTTTGCAGAGCTGTCCAGAAGTCCTTCTCACTGGCATTCAACACAGACCAGGCAATTCTCTTAATTTCCTTTGACAAACTCAGCCTTCACAAGGGATGACCTACTGTGCCAGACCATCTGGCCCAGGCCTCTCCTAGTGTGACAGGGTATAAACAATGTCAAAAAATCAATGTTGCAGGACTGATTTCTATAGCATTTAAGTACCCAGCCTATCCACAGTGCCAAGTACCTTGCATCCCAAACAGCCTTCTGATGGGCAATATTATTCTTCCTCTTTTATCGGCATAGAAAGTGATGCACAGAGGTTGCACATCCCTCCTTAGCACATGCAACACCAGCCAGAGCTTCATTGAGGTTACAATCAGGCGCAAAGGTCCATCCAGTCTGTCACAGGTCACTCTGCCTCCTCAGAGACAGAAGTATTATTTTAAACTAAAGTGTTTCAGCTTCCCAAAAATTAAGATAGTGCCACAGGTATCAACCAGAAGGGATCATGGCGGCAAGAAAGCCAGCAGTCGCTGCAATGGTAGGGGACTGGGGAAGTGGGTGGCCCAGATGATCACATCAGGTGATACCTATAGCAGAGGACGCTCATCTTCTGTGAAGAGACTCTTGGCAACCGACCTAGAGGAACAATTTTTCCTGTTTCCCAGTCTTATGGCTTATATGATTTTAAGCATGTAAGCAAGATATATTTAAGAGGTATTTAAAAGGTCACTCTTGATACCATTGCAGAGAATAGGCGTTTGGGCCAATATCAAACTGTGGGTGGGAAATTACATTAAATAACTCCTAGTTCACACAGATCTAATTATACACGGAGAGAAAAAAAAAAATCCCTTCTGACTTCTATAAGTAATCCTGAAAACAGGAGATTTAATTATAATAATTGTCTTAATGAGTATAGGTTTTGGGAATACCCAGCTGCTGACTCTGCAACCCTGATCTTGCCAGGATCCATGAAGAAAGGAGTCAAACAGGAGTATTTAGAAATACTGTGCCCGGTAAGGATCACTATGACCATCCTACCCTTAGTATCACTGTCACACTTGTTTGTGCTAGGCGCTATACAAATTGCAACCACAGCAAGCCCCTCTCCTGGATGGCTTGTGGTCTAAGTATCAAGACAAAAGATGGGAAAAGAAAGAGAAGCAGAGAGATGACCGGATTTGCCAAAGGCCACACAGCAAGGCCATGGTAAAGCTGACACTGGAACTAGCCTTGGGAAGTCCTGCTCCAGTCTCTGGACGCATTGCCAGGGCAATGGTTTGCCTGGGCCAGACTAATCAGGTTAGGGCAGGTCAACATCCACCTCTCCTGACTATCTTTGACAGAGAGGGAAAAAGTGATGTTCTGTTTTAATATCTGCAGGAGAATCATAGATCCTGGGAGAGAGAAGATCACACACATACTGGATAACAGCTCAGTGGTAAAACCCCGCTGGAGTTTCACAAAGAGGCATTATGAATAAGTCATATATCCATGCAGCCATAAGATATATGCAAACTGCGTATCTACCAAGATTTTCAGCAAAAATCCCATGGCAATTGCCAAAGTGAGCTGCGTTCCAGCTCTGCTCTGCTTTCCAGACACGAAGCCTTCCCTTCTAGCATATCACTGCTGAAGCATTACATTTACAAGTGCCTGAATGTGATGTAGCTATGCAAAATCCTAGATAAAATAGCCAACAGGGTCTGTAGGAGTCAGAAGTCTATACCCCAAAGCCTCTCACTGCCTTCTAAGTTATTTAAGCCCAGCTTTTGAAGATTTTTGGATACTTGACTGCTAAGAACTCGACCTCTTTCAAAAACACCATTTTCTGTGCAGATCTAAAGGTAGTGGCACTGCAATTTTCCCTTCCCAGATTCACAGCAGTCCTTCAAAACTAGCCAAACTTGGTTTTTATGTAAAAGCTTGGTCAGCCTCTGTGAGAGACTGCAGGAAGGTCCCCATGCTCAGAGCATGCCACAGCAGAGTCCTGCTGTCTAGAGGTGCTTGGAGGGGTGAGAAATTGGCAGGTAAAAGATTAATGTGTTTCTTCACAGCAAGATCCTCCAGGCTGGCAAAAAAATGGCATTTCCAGTCCAGCTTTCAGACTCATTTTTGGGAGGGAGAGGTGACCTACAAGTGTTCTTCAGTTAGCAGGGCTCGGGGCAGCTCGTGGTAACCAGCCGATCAGACCCCCAGCAGACAACCCAAGTGGGTGCCCCCCCCCCCGCCAAATTTCGAAGCATCTGCAGAGCAAAGATGCCCGAGCATGGCCAAGTCTCTGCCTTTAAAACAGGGAGGCACAGAGCCTGCCTCGGAGAGTAGCTGGAAAGGCTCCGAAGCTTTGAGGAGCTGATCTGGTTTATTAAGGAGCACTGAATGAAATGGAGGAGGGGGAGGAGGGAGGAGGAAACCATAAAACAACAAAGTCGCTCCTTTAAAAGCAGACACTGCTTTCAGCCTTTGTATAGCCGCAGTCCCGCGCGTCGGTGCCAAAATGTGCCAGGGACAGGCAGGACTTCTCAGTGGGAAATCAGGGCCCCGTGTCTCTGAGAGGCTTTTCAGCCTCCTGGAGCACGGGCTGGACTGGGGCAGAACCAGCCCCGACCAACGTGAAGTCTGCATGCAGCCAGCCGGCTGTGTTGGCACAAAATGGCTGACCGTCGGCCATTTTGTTTCCTTAGCTTTGCCTGTAGGGAAGCCGGTAGTGACTTCATGTCCTCACCTTGCCACGTTGCTGGAGTGGAAAAACAAAAAGCAAACAGGCAAAAAAAAAAAACCAAAAAAACCCCCCAAAAAAACCCACCAACCCAAAACCAAACCCCAAATAAGCGAAAACAAAAAGAGATGGGGAAGGTTTTCAATAGGTCCCCAACGTTGCCAGGGCGTGTGTCCGCATACAGCACCATTTGCAGCTACATGACTTTACTGGCCAGCAGCAAGGAACCCGCTCACAGAAAAAGCAGCAGACGGCCCAAAAAAACATCTTGAACGCACCCCGTGCCACTGGAAAGCAAAAAAATGACATTTGCCAAACTAGCCATGAGGACAAGTTGCTTTTAACTTCTCACAGGCCAGGCGAACCTCTCAGAAAAGCAAGGCCAACCGTCTTCCCAGACAGCCGATCCTGGAGTCGATATTAAAATATCATGCTTCAAAAGAGTTAATCAAAGGTGCTACAAATAGGGAAAGGGAAATGGAAGTAAAAATATTTAAAGTTCATTCCTACAACAGCCCCCATGTCTCAGCAATGCTTTCCTCCACGCTCTTTTAATGATGTGGATAGTATTTCATATCAGTGTTGTTGTAGCATTTGTTTATTATTAAACAATTAGCAGGTATCTTAATAAATAGCTACTCATCTGTTAGGGGTTGTTTCGAGTCCTATCAGATGTTTATAAACATCTGGATCATCATTAATGAATCTGGTATTGTTATCTATAATATATGCATCTATAACCTGCTTGTTACACGACTTATCTTTTATAAATCCATTATTAGAGGTGGCCACAAAGGTAATGTTTTTTTCTAAATGTTCATGTATTTTTCCTTGTAAATTAGCATATAATTTACACTCTCCTGAAGGAAAAGAAATCCCGGAATTTTTGTCATAAAAGTAAAAGAGGCGCTATTGATATTTCATAGAGTAATTTCTCCAAAATACTAAAAATCAAGAGATATAAGAGAAAAAATATCTTTTTGGTTTATTTTTACCTGCTCCATACTCAATTCTATAGGTTAACTCAAAAAATCTAAAGAAGATCCTTTCCTGTAATACTCCATAAAACTCTTCCACAATACTGTTTTCCTTCTTGATGTTTAGTTCAAAAGCTGCTCATGAGAGGTGAGGAGGTAACGTCCACCCCACCATAGATTTGGACCAAAACATTTAATTTGCAATGCGAACTGCCCGCCCAGCACCCACACATGCAGCCTCGGCTCCGGGACCACCATTGCCCGTGCAATTCTACACATTGTCCGTTTGTAAGCAAGCCAAGCAGATATAGAGGCAAATACCTTTCTGTGCAAGAAAAGCGATTTCACCTCTTTCTGCTCTCCTTCCCAGCTCCTCTCTGAAAGTGTCTGCTTCTCTCCAGATGTCCGGGCAGTCCTTCAAGGAAAGGTAGGACGATCACCCCAACACCGATGCCTTATCAGATCCCGATCCACCCCCCAGGCAACTGGACAGAGATCTCCTCCGAGCATCCGTGAACGAAGAGACGTGACTACTAACTCCAAGACATCCAGGCTACTGAAGGAAACGCAGAATCACTTAAAAAAAAAAAAAAAATCGCTTTTATTTGGCGCATGTTCTGGTATTTTTGCCATGCTTCTGCGCAAAATTGTATGGTAACGCCACCAAGTTCCCTTAAACTTTCAAGGCATGTTACTGTTGATGGCATCTCTGTCGTGTATCACACCTTAACGTGTGCAGGATTACACACACTGGTGCAGTAAACAGCTTGTTATCACAGTACAGCTCCATCCTTGTAAGAAAAGCAAGGGCTTAAAAAGCCAAGAACAGCTATTTCTTTTAATATTTAAATTAAGATTTTGTATTCCTGAGATGAAAACTTTCAAGGCAAGAAGGCAATAAACAAATCAAAAATCCCTAAAAAAAAAATCCTCTGGATCACATCAGCTAAATCCAGGCACTGCCAGATCAGTGGAAAGGTCAGATCTCATATTCACCAAAAACAAGAGGACACACAACAGGTTAAAATGCTACCGGCCGGCAATGACCGGCTCTAATCATACCAAGCCGATGTGTAAAACCATCCGCCTGTCCAAAAACAAATTAGACAACAGTGCTCTCTGGTACTTTATAAATACAGAAGAAAGGAGGGCTGTTTTATTGAATATAGCGAACAAACCTTTCCGTCCGGCTATACCGTGCAGCCCCGCGACTCTGCATGCACCGAGTAGCCTTACGCTGCTAATACAAAAGCTCAGTTTGGCAATTCCAGGCATTTTCAGTGCTCAACATACGCCAAAACTACCCACTCTCTGCCTCTGACTTTGGTCTCGTTCCAAAAGGTCCTTTTTTTTTTTTTCTTTTTTTTTTTTCTCTCTCTCTTGCTACAGCCGGTGCCACGTAGAGACGGGAGAGTTGGGCTCGAACATGGCCGCAGCCTCCAAAAAAGAGCCAAGTTCCAGCGTCCTGGCTTCCCCCTTCCAGACGGAAAACAAAATGGCCATGCAGCAGCCATTTTGTTTGCTGCGGGATGGGAGGGAGAAGGGAAGGGAGGAGAGACGCAGGCCAGGCGGGAGCACACGGGAAGGATGGGGGGGGAGAGGGAGGGAGAGGGGAGGGCGTCGATTCGGCAGGAACCCAAAAGCTCTGCAGCGATGCCCGGGCGCGTCCTCCCTTCCTCCCACCGGGGCTGAGCTGCCCCGTCCAGCCCTGCAGCAGGACCGATGCGGAGGGATGCACATGGGGTCGGCTTTTCCAGCCCTCCCAGGCCAGTTGAGCTTGAGTTGTCCAGCCTGACAGGGGTTACGCTTCCTTCCCTGGGCCTGGCTGGCACCTCCATCTGCCTGCTGGCACGGACAGGCTCCTACCCGGCCACCGCTGGCACCACAGGGCTTGGGCTCTGCGAGAGCTCCCGATGGGAGCCAGGCAGGAGAGCGGAAACCAACCCGGTAACGTCAAACTCCTGAACTTCCCTGGGCAGGAAACGGTGTAAATAACACCCGCGGGGAGGGGGAGAGGAACCCGGAGCAGGCGGGGAGGCCTTGGGGACGGCTGCTTGGCGGCAGCGTGGCCTCTACAATCCGGATCCTAACAGCACCTGCGGCGAGGAGACCCAGGGAGGAGCGATCCAAGGTTTCCTCCCTCGCTTCTGTCTGGACAAGCCTGCCTCAGAAACGGTGCCACATGGCTGAGGCCTGTGCAGGGTCCGGGCTGGCCTGCAACGACGCCCCTCTGCTCTCAAAGCACGCCAGCGGACAGTGCGGGCAGCTGCCTGGTACCTGCCCATAACGCGGGGTGCAGGACTGTCCCTGTCCCTCCAAGCACACCAGCAGGAGCGAAAGGCTGTGCGAGCAGCGGAGGATGGGGCTGAGCGGTGCTGCAGGCAGCGGGGCTTGCAGGCAGCCCTGCCTGCCCAGTGACCGGCTGGCTCTTACCAGTAGTACCTCACACCTGCAAAGCGCCTCGCGAGCTCCATGACTTTTATCTGTCTTTATGCCCTTGCATGGACCAACACAACTGCCCATCCAGATGGCACGCCTACAGCCTGAGGGAGCAGAGAAGCATTTCACCCAACGCTTTTCTCCCTAAAGCACAGGGCTGAGCTCCTAGTTAGCAGCCTTACTGAAGAAGCCAACAAGCTGCACAGATGAATCCCACCCTCCACCACAGAGGTTAACTCCCTTCAAGTCCTGACCAAAACCAGACACGAGGTTTTTAGATCAAGGCAAGCACCTCACGACCTTGTGTGAGAATACCCGCCGTGGGAAGACCCTTAGGAGCACACAAATCAAACACCTCCTGGGCTTTCTGTTTCTGTAGGTGAGACAAGAGGTGAAAATCAGGACTATTCCCAGGATTTAGGGTGGGTAAGAGTTCCCAGTTACAAGCCCTATCTCTTAAGGATGCAGGGAAGTGGAAATGCCAAAACCTAGTACAGTTTCAAAGCCTTTACAGATCTTGTAGGAAAATCCTATAAGGAAGGTTCTTAATTGGACAAGGCACTTTGTGGCATATTCATGTGGGATAAATTTAAGCACTGGAGGCTGGACCTGCTAAGCTTTATCTAGTCAGTGGGGAGGGCAATTTCTCTGCAGAGTAACTCAGAGCAGAAACATAATGCCAACATCTTGAATTATACTGTGAAGAAAACTAACATTTTAAGATTTTTTTAATAACCACTATTCCTCACTATCTGATCCTCACCAACTTTCTGCAGAGTAACCTAAGACCTCCAGGTGAAAACTGTTATAGATTTATTGCTTAGTAATTGGCTGTGATTGATTAGTCTTATTAAAATGTCCCTGAAAATAAGCATCACCTGTAACAAACTCTATCAAGTGCCTGCTCATCCTAACTTCTCATATGGGCTTGGTGGGGAGCTATATGACCTCAGAGGTAGGTTTGTGTGCTTCATATTAACCTTGTAGTTTGGGAATTTTTAAGGTATTTGAGAGATCCAAGTCAGGTTTATTTTCATAGGATTTGGGAAGGCAAGGCTCACTTGAAAAACCTAGCCTTTGCACTGAAAGAATATTGCATTTCTTGTGCAATACTCTTCCAGGAAAAACATCAAGGCAGCTTGCAGAATAAAGACCAAAGGGCTCTAGATGCCTATAGCTATAGATCAAAAAATGGCCACATGCAGGATGTCAGTTTGAAGCTAGGAATTGAGAAATAGTTTCAGATGCTCTGGCACCAATGCTCTCTTCTAGAAAAACCCTGACTAACTGAGGAACTTTATTTTTATCCTTGTTCTAAGTGAAAACTTACTATGAACAAGGCAGGATGAGATACATTTGCAAGACAGGGAGTTTTGCCTTTCCCAGTAACAGGGGCCCTAGATCAGCTAAGCAGCACCTTCCTGGTAGGTCCTGAGATGGAGCAATAGGGGATTAGGGACATGCATGGGGCTGGGATAGTGAAGATATTAACAGCCCACACAAAATTGCATATAGCCCCTCAGCACTAGTTGCTTATTCAATGCATCTTAGTCAAATGGGGGTGTGTGTGCATGGGGTGAAAGATGGGAATATGAATTTAAGAATAAACAAGGGGGGCGGTGCTTGGGAGGCTTATTAGCATGGAGGGGAAGGTATCTGACTGCATAAGCAAAGGAAAGGGATCACAAATGCACAGGTTTTGTGGACCTGGGTTACTGAGAGAGCTCAGATGGTTTGTGTTAGGAGAGGGAGATGTCCTTTGTAAAGCTCCAGCATTTTAATTGTACTCACAAGGGAGAAGTTGCTGAGCAGGGGGATGTTTTTGTAGCCTCCAATGTGGGCTGCTGTGGGCTTAGTAAACTCTTGGTAGATTAAGAAGTGGTCATGAAAGGAGTCCCTTCTCTACAGGACAGGCCACTTGCTCTTGGTGCTTCCGGATGCCGCTGCTGTGGCCTCACCAGAGGTCTCATTCAGGGCACACCCTTGACATTGCTATTCAAGCTTCCAGTGTTGTGAAGGGCTTACTGCCTGGGCAAAAGCTGGTTGAAAGGCAGGAGCAAAGGATCGGTAAGGCACATAGGCCCATACTTAAGCCCCAGGAGACTCTCTTCCTCAGGGACAAATCATTGAATGCCAGAGTTGGTTCTCATTCTTCTACACACATATACTTGCTGCCAAGGATTGTCATTTGATAGTAGGTAGGGCAAAGCATGCTGTCTGACTTCAGATCAGAGCTGGGTGGGGAGAACAAGACTTCCATTTCTGATCTGTTTGTGATCAGGACTCGTGAGAAAGGGTCTGTGATGCTGTCATGGGTCTTGCAAGCCAAAGAACTCAATCCTTGTGCTTTAGCTCTGTTTTTTCCTACCACATTGTAAAGCTGTGGAAATCAGCTGCTCATGATCATGTGTTTGAGTTGGTGGACTTCCTCAGCATCAAAGCTTCCCCTCTGGCTGTTTGCTGGAGTCCCTTCAGGTCATCCTTCTGGTCTATTCGCATCCCAGTGAGCATATACAAACGTAGTCCCACCGTCATCTCTCACATGCTCTCTCCTCCCTGCGCTAGCTTTTTTGCTTCTTGTTCTTGAGATTTTGAATGGATGAAAATGTGAGTAAGAAGCAAAGGGATTTTATTCATTTGCTGATGAGAAATACTTTCCTTGTGAATGGGGAGAAATGGCATTAGCTTTTGCCCTTAGTTGGTGCAAGGATGTGGGTGAACTAAACTGTCTTCTCTGGGTATATTTGGATGGATTCTTTTCTTCTCCAGGTTTGTCCAGCAGCACCTTTCCCCACCAGGCCTGAGCACTCTCTTGGGAGTCGTTAGGACACCTCCATTTCTGTCTCAGGGGAACATAAGGCGGCAGCAGCAGCAACAACAAAATCATTTGGGAAGGGAAAAACAGACTTAAGAGCTGCATTGCTGAGCTCCTGCATCCAGTCTTAGTGAGTCACTTTGCCTCTGTTTCCTCCTTTGGGAGACAGATACTCCCTACCTGGAATGCTGAGAAGGTTAATTAGTTAATGTACTAATTAACTGAATGTGCTTTGAATAATGAAATTGCTTGAGGCAGTAGATCTCATGAAGGTCTAAGTCTAATACTGGCTTTAACAAGGGTGGGCTCCCAGTTCTTATCAACTGGGAGACCTTGTCCTCAGCCAGAGAGAAAAGAATTGAACTTATCTGCATTATTCATACTGTTGCCACAGCACATCTGAAGCACAAATGGACAGTGTCCATCCAAGCTCTTCCCTGCCTGCTTCTCCCATCAAGGCTGAAGATGCAGCTGGCTTTCTTCTTCTCACAAACACAGCTCTGGGGCTCCACACCAAGGAAGTGGAGAAATCCAAGCTAGGGTTTGTGACATTGCTAGTCGTCTTGGTACATGCCCAGCGCTCTGTTTGTGACCCATATCCCACCTTGCTCTGGAGGACTGCATGTACCCAGGGCAGCTACTCTTCTCTCTTCCAGAAGATGTATGGTGGTAGAGAGCACTCTGCCTACTAAAGTGAGGGGTGGCTTCAGTTTCCACATCACTGGGACCCATCCCAAAATGGATTTGGAGCGGCAGCTGCAATGAATCCCACAAGCCAAACCGTTTCAGACTTTAGCCAGTCCTGAGGTCATCCCAAGGCCATTTCATGCAGTTTCAAGCACCTTCTGTGACTACAGAGGCAACTGAGCAGTGAAGTCACAGCCCACAGCGGAGGCTGTAACCTAGTTCTGAAAGGTTCCAACAAAGATGTAACCTCCGGAGCTGGTGGAGGTTGTTTGTCTTACTCGGGCATGAATACAGCAATCCATCTAGAGCCTGCACTTCATCAGGGTGCCAAAAGTTACCCCTTAAGAGTAAGATTGTCCCTAGGCCATCCTGTGTGGGCTGGATGGAAGACGAATTGTGATGGTTGTGATTGCTCAGGGAACTGAGGTCAAGTTTGATTTCCAAGGGTGAGACTAAATTCTTCTTCCACTACAGTTCTGCAAGCTCTGAAACTCTGCAGGCTTAGCTGGGTTCCTCCCCAGCTGGAAAAGAAAATGCAAGGCAATGTCACAGCCGTTTCTTCTGTGTCACATTTATACAATGCAAAGGCCTAATCTTAAGAAGCTGAAAATCATAATTAGGCAGGCAAGAACCTACAGTCTGAAAAATGCATCTTTCTTTCTAGTCTAGTCTGAAGTGTGTATTGTATTAGACTCTTAAGGGCTGAGTTTTCAGAGCTGCATTTTCAGAACTGAACTGCCGCTGAAAGCAGGCCCCCTAAAATAAGCAAGATTAGCAAATGTTCCCACCTCCACTCGTTCTGACGATGACACCAACAGACAGATTTTCATCACCCTTTTGGCTGAGCCCTTCTGGAACTGTGGACACATTTTCTACAGGCAGAGTTCTTTACAAAAACTCCCCTTTTCCAACACAGAAACTATACAGATTCCTAATTGCAGCCAAGTTTGACCACAGATACCATAACACAGATCCATCTCTCTTCCCTCTTTGTTGATGCAAAAATGCCTTGGAGAAATAATATCAATATGTCTTTGCTAATTGATGCTGTTGTGTTGGCTTTGACCCATCAGTTGATTGGCCATCCTCAACTGTCATTTCCTAAAACCAGTATTTTTCTGCTTGTTTATCTTCCCTGGCCTTGTTTGCACACAGCCACCACCCAAAAACCTCTCTCTGTCCAGGGAGTAGGATTTATCGCTTCTGTTTCAGTAGCAGCAGAACACAGAACAATGTAGGGCCTATGCAAACAAGTACTGCTGTTTTCTTTTGCTTTTCATTTATTTCTTAGTGGTAAATCAGTGCATTCCAAAACAAACAAAAATCAGAAGATTTAGGACCCAAAGAGTAGTCCAGAGCAATATAATAGGGGCTGAAGACAGGTTGCATTTAGAAGTTAAGCAACAAGTACCCCCAAAAGCAAATGAAATGTTTAATCTGTGACGCATACCTCAAATTGTTTCTGGCCGGTAACGACGTTTTGGCACTCTGCAAATGGCAGAAGCTCAGGTGCCTGGATCACTTAACACTACACACAGGAGAGATCTGGGCTGAGTATATAAACTGCTCTGGGTAGGGACCATCTTTATCTTCTGTACAGGGACAGCACTTAGTACAATGGATCCCTCAAGACACTCCAACGACCAAATGTGACACAAATAAGAGCCAACATAAGTGCAGGTTGACACAGTTTGAGTATACAGGACACCAGGACTGGGAATTATAACCCTTAGATTTTGTCCTGACTCTGTCACCAAGCTTGACCTTTCAGAAGACCCTAAAGGACCATGCAAGCTTGAGCCACTGCATTACAAAAAAGCATTGATCCATACACCAGCTCCTCCTTTGACTTCATTTCAGCCCAAGCCGGCACATTGGCCTGGCATTTGCAAGCCAGTGCAGAGCTGCCACGTGTTTTTTGCATACTTGGACAAGATTGCCAAGGAAAAGAAGGTGGAACAAATCCTTGGAATCCTGCACCAGCACCTATCAAATTTAACCAGCATTCTTACAGAGCAGGACTGAAAGCCCAGTCCCTTCCGCAACCACGTGGGGACTGTATAACCCGTACTCAGAATCCCACGTGATGAACAAGACTTTACAAGCCTGGCAGCTGAACATAATCCACCTTTACCTGCTTGCAGTAAAGCTGAGCTCGGATGAGCAGGCAGTGTCTGGAAAGCTGAGCTTATCAGTGTGTTACAAAGATCACTTTGAACAAAAGTTCAAAGCCCTTTGGAGAAGATGCCCGCCCTCCCTCCAAAGCAGCAGCTTTTCCTGGGCTTGGTCCTGCTATTTGCAGCAATCGTAGCTGGTTTGTTGGCTGCAGCTCTCCTGGGGCTCCTTCTGGCCTGACCTACACTGCTGAGCCCGGCGGGGAGAGGGAACAGACGCCGTCACGGCATCCACGGCTCAGAGCAAGCCTTGTTCTCAGCCTGCCTGGAGTGGCCGTGGCAGACACAGATAAAAACAGTGCCCGGGGGGCATCTGCCTGCGACGGGGCGTGTGCTGTTGATGCGCAAGGATGAACAGATGGGTTGATTACAGAGGGAGAAATGGACACTAATCGTATCCAGATACACCAGCTGCAGGATTTCCTCCTGAGCCCTAAAGGACAGGAAGCCCTTACCTGCTTCGTTATCCTGTCTCTGTTCATTAGCCCCTTCCCCCGCCCTGGGAACCACATCTTGGCTAATCCCCTGGGCAGGGGAGGGCCCAGACTGCAAAGCTGAGATCCAGATGGGAACTCCCACAGTGCTCAGGCATGGCTGGATCCAGCCCCAGGTCAGGGGCCTATCCTGGCTGTCAGCTCCAGCACAGCCAGGCTCCACCGGCTCAAGTTTCCCGACTTCGGGAGCTCGTTGCTGGACTCTTCTTTTGCCGCTGCCTCTCTGAACAGCTGGGAAGATTTCACGACTAACGAGAGCAAGTTGTGCAACAAAGACTGTGTTGGGGTTTGACATGTCATGAGCCTCCACGGCTCTGCTGAGATGCAGCTGCTTCTGGGGTGGAGTCCGGTGTGTGTTGAACAGCACACGGCTGATGGAGCCGGGGAGCGAAGAAGCTTTTGCAGATTTAAAACAGAAGAGGCGTTTCCCCAGCAGGCTGTAGGATGACTGGCCAGACTGAACTGGGAGGTGATGTTGGAGACCTTATCTGTATTCTTATTCCTGGGAGATGGAAACACGCCGAGTGGTTGGGTTTCATCGCCTGCACAGTGCCAGCTTGGAGAAGTGAGCGAAACCCTCCTAGACCCTTTTATCCATGTCCCTTTGTATCCATCCCAGCTCTCTTCAACCGCAGTGAGGAGCTCCCAAAGCAGTGTGGCTGGAGGGATGGTCCCAGATGTTCTCCCTGTGTGGCTGCTCAGCTCCCAGAGTCTTGGCCCAACCCTTCTCCCACAACCAGGAGCCCTGGGAGCAGATGCACAGAAATTCAAGCTGTTGATCACGTTGGTATCATCACTCGCCCTGACTTTTGGTGGAGTCTCCACATGAGGAGTGCAGCCTGCTTGAAAAATGTTATAACCCAAGGTGTTGCTCCGAGTTGGGCTTTTTAGGACCCTCTTTCCTTGCGTGCCTCCATTCCTAGCCCTCAGGCTTGTGTTGTCAAGCTCAGCGTTAGCAAATTAGCCTGCTCCCATCCTGCTGCCTGCTCCCAAGCCGTCCTGGCTCCACACGCCAGGATGCCATGTGCTGCCCCTGCAACCTCCATTCCCCTTGGCAGAGCCAGTGCCCAGCACCAAGCAAGCCAAGATCAAAGGAGAGGAGAACTGCTCCCCGAATTCTTGGTGTTACTCCCAGAACATCCCTGCCTAGCCAAAGCTGCTTCAGGTCCCCATGCCTGGCACTAAAACATCAGTAGGTGCCATACCACGAGTTCAAACCAGACCCTGAAGATCCTGACTGAACAGTCAACCAAGTCAAAGGTGGCCGTGGCTGCCCTGCAAAGCCCTCAAGCTGGGAAGAGGAGGAAGAAGCACAATGCTTGTCATAGTCTTGCAAGTGAGGAGAAACCTCCTGCCTGGTCCTGCATGGGCTGGGGCTGCCCTGGAATGCACGGCCGTCTCCCTTGGGCCCGTCCTCAGTCCCCAAGCCCAGCAGGACAGTGACACTGATGTGCTGGCAGCAGCCACAGGACAGAACAGCACCGGTGGGAATGAGCGGGAGAGGTGCTTGCAAAGCCACTGCCCCACAGCCTGGCTACGGACCTCCCAAAACCACAGGGTGTTACATACAGGGTGATAGCTGGTTGTCATCATCGCAATAATATAATACCTACCTCTGAGATTCCACAGACCTCACTTCATGCAGCATGTTGGTTGTGCCCTTTGGTGGGCTACTTCTTCTCTTACATTTTCTGTGGCCAGGACTATCTATCTCGTAAGTGACCCTAGCATGCCAAACCCAGTGTGCATTAGCCCTACGTATCTCATGGGCTTTCCAACTGCAAAGCCAGACAGCACAGCTCAGTGCCCATGAGCAACCCTACAATAACAAACCAGCCGCCTCGCTTTGTCCTCCCAGACCTCACCTTTCGCAGCAGCCAAGTAACATCAAAGATAAACAGTAGCTATGAGCAACTCCACAATAACAAACTGGTACTACAGAAAAAAGTGGAGGGAAATTAAGAAATGAAAGAGGTGGCAAGGAGAGAAAAAAAATGCAGGAAGGAAAATAAATTATGTTGGTTCTTCTGAGGATCTGCCATGGGGTGGTACAGAGAGTGAATCAGATCTGGGTACCTCTGGATATGCTATGTTCTCTTTGGTGCATGAAGCTGCTAGCATCAGCTCTCCCTTGGATGTGTTTCTACAAGGATCCCATCAAACTTGTGCCCCCAAATCCATTGGAATAATTAGTGGAAAGGCTGAGGACAGAGCCTGCAAAGGCCACATTCAGTCTCCCTGCCTTTTACCCCCTCTTTCCCCACCAGAAGTGGTCACGGCAGTGGTGAAGCTGATTACATGGATGGTCCAGCATAGGGGAAGCTGGTCCCCTCAGGTCTGGCCTGTGGAGACACAGAGCACAGACCTTCTGCAACTGTAAATCAGGCGATTTTCACTAATGCAAGTTTTCCTCTGAGTTTTGCTTTTTTTTTTTTTTTTAAAAAAAAAAAAGGAAAAAGAAAAAAGGAAATCACAATCCAAACTCTGCCTTGGCCAAACCTGGCCCTTTTAAGGAAAGGAAATTTCCCAGAGCCACCCTCGACAAACCTGGAGGCCCGATCCTGCTCTCAGGAATGTCAGTGCAAATCCAGAGTGGCTCTGCTGACTGCCGGGGGGTTATAGCAGCTGAATGAGGCTCGAGCCTTGGAGAAAATTTCCTGGTCTCCCGCCTGGAGACGGAGCAGAGCTCGCACCAGAGCAGCCTGAGAGCAAACTCGGGATTCAAAGGCAATAAACAGCAGAAAGATCCAACTCCCAGTTTCAAGAATTCGTCCTTTTTGCTGAGCCATGTTCTGGAAGCACGAGCCCTATTTTGCTGCGAGCTGTGTGGAATAAAACAGCTGCGTCCCTTGGCTGGATGGCCCTTCCAGGGGTGCCAGATGTTTTGCTTAGGACACGTCAGAAGTGTCTTGCTTGAGTTCAGACTTTGTCTCCTCTCAGGCTGCCCACTGCAGAGCCCACTGGAGCTTCAGCAGGTTTTTTTATATCTGTCCTCCACTAGCTTTTCCCAGGGAAGCAATAGGGATTGGGAGCAAATTGGGAAAGGTCTGGTTTCACCCCAGCCCATCTGTATAAATAATCTGCAAGGAGAAAGCTGGACTGATGAGCAAAACACTTGTGCTGCCTTCTCAGGGTCTGGATGTAAACCGGTGTGTAAACGCACTCTGTTGAAGAGGGCATCCCAACACATTTTGGGGGTCAGACCCCCACGAATAACTGACTGCCCCCAGCTCCCACAACACGGGAGTTTCAGCTTCCAAACCAACTGTGGGGTATTGTGAAACCTACCTACAGCTGTGCTGAACAGCACACCAGCGAGCAGCAAGGTTCAGAGCCGGACCCCAGCATCTTGGCTGCCAAACCAGGCTGCACGAGGCCACGCAGCTCTCTGTTGGGCTGCGAAGATGCACAACACCAGGGACAGCATCTCTGGGAGGCAAGGGACAGGCAAGGGGTGTCCTGGAAGCATGGCCGAGAGAGCCAGTGCAGACTGGTGGGTCACGGAGGCAAAGCGGGGCCGGGGTGTTAGGGTGCTTTGTGGCCAGTTTACTGTAGGGCCATGCGTCACTCACTGAAAGAGGGATTTTTTCAGAGAAGGGAGGAGGAGGGGGGAAGCCAGGCAGGGGGGGAAGGAGGAGAAAAAATTTGGTGAAGGAGGAGGGGTGGCTTTCATGGCTCCCGAACGCCTGCGAAGTGTGCGGCAGCCGAGAAGGAGGACCCTGCCCTGCAAACAAGCTGCTTTTGTTGCGTCCCAAACGGGCCTAAATTAAGTTTGACAGAAAGAGGGCAGATTCACACATGTTGGGGCCAAAGCCCCAGGCTCGGTTACGGCCAGGCAGACTTGGAGAGCTTTGGCACGGCGGTGCCAAATTTCGCTTGGGTGCGAGGGGAGAGGCGCGAACCTCCACGAGGCAGGAGGCACTGGGTGCCCACAAGCGGCCCCATCAATCGTCCCAATGCCTTCGCAAAACAGCTTCCTCCCAGGAGCACCCGGCTCAGTCCTTCTCCAAAGCCTAAAGGCCGCCATCGCTCCGGGAAAAGCAGCCGCCAGCCACTGCCGGAGCGTTCCCTCAGCCAGCTTCGCCCGCCAGGGCCGGCAGAGCCTTCCGCCCCACTCCCGGGCATCTCCCCAGCCCTGCTGCCCGCCCTGGCACGCCGTGCCAGCGTGAAAAACAAGCCAGCTTCTAAACAGTTAACGCTGACAAAACCAGACCGCTTGAGTTCCCTCCTTCCCGAATCGCTCCTGGTGTAATTCACCCCCCCAAAATGAAATAAAATTATCCTCCTCCTCTGACCTCGCCTGGGCGTCCTCCCTCTCTCCCGTCCTCCCTCTCCCTCCTTCCACCCTTCCCGTGCCCCCACCCTGCGCTGGCACGGCCGGCCGAGAACACGCGTGCCCGCTGGTCTGCTCAGCAGTAGGAGCTCCCACCACGTTAGCTGCGGCTGCCATGTTGAATTGCAAATCCGACATGATTCGACATATTTTTTTTCCCCCCTCGGCGGTGCCCAGTGGGGAACTAAAGAAGCACCCGCGCGACACGCACCCAGCCCCGGGTGGCTCTCGGGGACATCCCGGGTGGCAGGGTGAGGGCAGGGAGAGAAATCACCCTCCAGTCCTGCTCCAAACACTGCATGTAGGGACCTGTCTATCTGCTATACATCCCTCTCTATAGGAGACCGATTTTAAAGTCGGATGTTTTAACACCAAGGGCCAGAGGACTCGACGGGAAGGGGTTTCGGGGAGAAAGGAGGTTATAGCAACAACAAAGCGACTGAGCAACTGGAGGAACAAAACGTTATTTCAAATCAAAGGCAAAAAAACCCAACCACACGAACGAAAAAAAAACCAACCCAAAATTAAGAGTGAGGTTCGATTTCGTACCAAGGCAGCAAGAGAGACGCACCGTGGAAGAGAGTGGTTTTGTTGTTGAGTGGTGGCTGGATTTAGCTCCGCTTATCCGGACAATCATCGGGGAAGGATCCTTTTCCGAGAAAGGCCAGTTTGAGTGAGACAGCTTTTTTTTTTCCCTTCTCTCGCTCGCTCTCTCCCCTTTCCTTCTCCTCGCAGCTCAACGCCAAGAAATGGGCGGTGCCTGGATGCCAGGCTCCATCCGAACGAGACACCCAAGGCCAACGGAGGCTGGCACAAAGGCGAGCTGGCAGGAATTCCTGCACTCGGAGCCGCACGCCCGCGGGACGAGCCCGCCACCTCCCAAAAAATCAACCTCTGACACCGCCCGCTCCGGAAAGTTGCCCCGTTGGGCTCGAAAACGCCCCACCAGGCTCAAGCACAGGGGGGGAAAAAAAAGGACAAGGGGAAGGAAAAAAAAAAAAGCCAAGACCTTCCTTTGCATCGACGCATGTTAAACAAAAGGCCTGGGGAGGTGGATTATTTTTTTTCTGCCTCCCTGGGCTCCTTTTCCCGCCTGCCCTTCGCCCTCCTCCCTCCTCACGCCCTCCGTCGCCAGCTCCCTCGCCCGCCGCCCCAGCGTCCAGGCAGAAATGAGCCCTGGGCTCCCTCCTTCCTGGTTTTAGCACGACAGGAGGCGGCGGGTCCTTGAATAGGAACGCACACACCCAACACGAGAGGGATCTGATGGGGGGGGGAGAAAAAAAAAAAAGGACCAAAAAATATATATATACAAACAAGAACCCACCCGCCATGGAGGAAGGTTGGGAGCAGTCGCCGCCAAGGGGGGGCGGATTGGGGGTGGTTTGGGTGCCAAGGGGTATTTTTGGCCTTTTTTTTTTTTTCAGCTGCCCTAACACCTGGGTCGTGCCCATTGTAAAAGGGGAGTCGCGGCGGGTTGGGGAAGGGACCAGAGAGAAGGGGGGGGCGGCCGGCGTTGGTAGCGCTGCTGGGGAGATGCCAAAAAAACAAAACAAAACACGTTTTCATTTTGTCTGCACCAGCCTGGGCGCAGGCGAGCGCGGGAGGGAGAGGGAGGCGCGCGCCGCCAGAAAGCCGCCGCGCTCAGACGCGGGCCTGCGGCCACGTCCCTCCGCAGCCGCCCCGGCAGCCGCTCCCGCTCCCTCGTCCCCCTCTCCCTGCCCACCCGGCTTCGCCTGCCAAGTCCGAGTTGGCACGGCTCCCCCGGCTGTGCCGAACAAAGCCGTCACCCATCCCCGAGCCGGCGCTGACAGTAAGCAAAGTGACAGGCGCATCTTCCGCATGTTAATCCAAACGGCGAGAAGGCGAACGAGCGGCGGAGGCCCCCCCCTTGCCATGCACGCGCCCCCCCCCGCCGCCGGCCCGCGCGCCCCACCCTTGGCACCCGCCGGCCCCGCTGGCCTCGTGCGGGGATGGCGAGGCCCCCGCCGGCGGGAGCACCGAAGCCTCCCCGTCGGCGAGGTTTAAATCGAGCCAAAGCCCCGCTCGGCGGGCAAACGAGGCCACTCGGCATCTGCTGTACCTGTTCCCGCTGCCTTCATCTCGCCTTGGAACCGTGACAAGAGCGCACTCGCCTCTGGTGGGCTCTCAAAGCCGCGGGTCTGTAACCCTTTGCAGGAAGTTGGCACCGATCCCAGGTAGGACTTTACTCCCCGGCTCTCGCTCTCTCCCCCCACCTCCGCCTCCCGCTCCCTCCCCTCCGCTCCCCCACCCATCCTGTCCCTTGGGCCCCTCTCGCGTCCCCCAAAACACCACCCGGGCCCCCGCTCCCCCTCCGCCGCTCGCCCGCCTCGTCGGCCGGGAGGCAAATCGGGGGGCGGCCGATCGCCGCCGGGCGCCCGCCGAGCCCCACGCGCCCACCGCTCTTGCACACATACCCTTTAAGGATGACCTGGGCAAGACAGAGAACAACAACTTCCTGCTCCGGCTCCCTAAAACGCCTGTTTCCACGCAGGGGTTAGGCAGCGCGGCGAGACGGGGGGAGCTGGGAGGAGGTTTGGGGGTTTGTCGTCATTGAACCGTGCTTTTTTTTTTTTTGCCTTTTTTTTTGCCTTTTTTCTTTTTTTTTTTTTTGCCTTTTTTCCTTTTTTTTTTGCCTTTTTTCTTTTTTTTTTTATGCTTTTTTTTGAAACATATATTTTTGCCCAGCAGCCCAAACCCAACGCGAAGGGAAAGGGGGGGAAGAGAAATCAAATGGGAAGAGAATAGCTCCAAGTCGGCAGGACAATGCACGGGAAACGGGGAGATTAGCGTAGCTCTCAAAATCCATCACGCCCGCCCCGTTTCTGAACCGTTCGCCCCCGCGCCTCGTCTTTTTTAATTCTCCCAGCTCCTGAATTATTCCAGTCCACGAGCGGGAGGGGAGCGCACAGTCCGGAGTCCATCGGAGCTGCCAAGAGCATTGCAACAGGAAAGAAAGAAAGCGAGAGAGGGAGAGCCAGGCAGAGCCCTCACAATCGAGCAGCGAGAAGAGCAAGGAGAAATTAACATCCAATTAGTGCCGTGTTTAACGAGGGAGACAGAGGCGGCTGTTGTTTTATTGCCCTGTTCTTTTCAGGCGCATCTGACAGGCAGCGGGGAAGGCACCCCTGCTCCAAGTGACGTCATCATATTTTATTTTTTAATTATTTTTTCCCCCCCTTTTTTCCCCCGTCTTTCCTCCTCCAAGTTTCGCAGAGACGGTCTCGGCAACTCGGCCAGCGAAATTTGGGACTTTCTCGCATTCAAGCCGCAGTCTCTCCCCTCCGCCTCCGGCCTCCTTCCCCCCCCCCATCCACCGACACCAACCCCGGAAAAACAAACGCGCCAACCCACCCCAAAGTCTTTGTTCTTCCAAAAAAAAAAAAGGGAGAGAAAAAAAAAAAATAATAAACGTTGGGATCAGAGCCGGAGGGAGCCCGGAGGAGGTTTCTCCGTGTGTGCGTCCGAGTGCGTGCGTGCGTCTGTCCCCTCTCCCGTCCCTCTCCCCAGACGGCTCGCTCGCCTTGTAAAACTTTGCAGCATGTGACGCTGCTCCGGCCTCCTCTGGCAGCCTGACAAGAGCCGCGCCACCCGGCCGCAGAGCGCAGGCGGCTTTTAAGGGAGAAACTCCATTCCTAAAGATTAGAGAATTAACACGTTTTCAGCAAGGGACGGCGCCTCGGTCAACGGCTGCTGCAGCAGTGATGCAGACCCTCGCCACGCCGGCCCGGCCATCGGGTCGCAGCAAGGGGAGAGAAGCCAAATCAAGAGCTGGGGAGACTTTTCCCCCCTTCCCCAGCTCGCCGGGCCTCCTGCTTCTCCCCCGGGACGGAGGGGCCCGGTGCCGTGCGAGCGCCGAGGGAGGCGTGAGGGGGCCATGGCGGCCGCGGTGAAAGGCATCTCGGCCGCCCCCGGCCGGCCTGTGCCGCCACCTCTTTCCTCCAAGGCCTGGGGTCTCCTCGGGGTGGGATAAAACGCCGCCGGCTCCCCCCAGGAGCACTGCCATCCCAGGAGGGGACGGGGCGGCCCAGCTTGGGGGGATTTGAGGGAGTTCTCCCCAAAAAAGGGCCCGCATCAGGCAAGGGGGAGCGCGGAAAGCAGCTCTTCCCCTCCCTTTACAAGCCGCGAGCGATGGACGGAGCCGCCACTGCCAGCGTGGCAGGTCAGGCCACCGCGCCGAGCTTTCCCGCCGTGCCCTTTGTGGCCTTTTCTCCTTGTTTCCAGCCGGGATTTCCCTTGTCCAAGGCGGGGTGAATCCAGCAGGCCCCGACTCCTCCATAACTTCCCGCTTCGGGCGAAGGCCATCACGGGGGACCGGGCCGCCCCGCTCCCGGCAAGGACGGGTCCGCGCAAAGACAGGGGACGGGTCCAGAGCCACCGTGCCGCCAGCACCTGGGTCCAGTCCAAGTCCCCACCCGGAGCATTTCCTGGCACCAGCCAGTCCCACCTTCCCGGCGGCAGGATCTCCTTCACGAGGGTTATTATTTTACATATACATTTTTAAAATAATTATTTGCCTACGTGGAGCTCGGCGCTGCAGGAGAATGGCGCAAACAGCCTTATCTAGGGCAGCCGTGCCGCAGGGGCACTTCCTCGTGCGGGGCCCCTCCATTGCTGCCGGGACTGGCGAGGGCTGGCTGGGGCAGGGGTCTGGCAGCCAGACACCAGGGTGACGGGCACCATACAGTCATTGCCAGAGGTTTGCTGGGCTGCTTTCCTCCCGGCTCCGCAGCAGGGAGAGCAGCACAGCCGGGCGGGGGTTTGGTTTTAAGTGAAGGGACCTTAGCAGGACGGCTCTGCAGGGAGAAAGGGAAGGATGATGCAATTGGTCCAAGCCCAGCTGCACTTTCCCTGGGCATAAGGGCTTCACCAGCACCTCGTTGCTCCCCAAATCCTGCCAGACCCAAGCATCTGGGCCCTGCAGAGAGTCAGGGCAGCCTTGACCTGAGTTTCCCTCTCCTGGCTGCAGCCGCTGCCTCCCTTCTCCCCCCAGCAGCTGGGAGCAGATGAGGCCAAAGTCCCGGCAATCTCTGTTTTCCACTGAGGGCTGATAAACCGCACGGGCACGGAACCACAGCCATCTCCACCCATCCCGGTTTTGTGCAGGAGAGAGTCAATATTTACACCTAAGTTTGTTTCCTGGGCAGATAGGGGAGCGCTGGGGCTGTGTGTGGGAGAAATCCCTGGCTCCGTCCCAGGCGCCAGACCCAAACCTCCCCCTACATCCCTTTATTTGTTCTCCTGACTGCAGGTTTCACCCCAGATCCCCTCTCCTGCGGGTGCTGGGCTCTGTCCCCATCAGCTGTGCTACAGGAGCACCAGCTGCGGGGCTGAGCACCCGCTAATGGAGCAGCAGTTTAAGGGAGGGGGGGTGCCCAGCCAGGGTTTGGTTTGTCTCCTTGCCTGCTCCTGGTGTAGACGTTGTCCCCATGGTGGAACACCTCAAATGCAGCATAGGATAAGAAGAACCAGGGTTAGAAATAGGAGGAGGTAAGGAAATATTTAATCATCCTATGATTGGCAGCCCCTGCTTCAAGGTTAGGCAGTGCACTGAAAGCTTTGAAACCTGGTTTTCATTTAAATTGACCAAAAACTATATTCAAGTGTTGCGTTTCCAACAAAGTTTGTGGCTCCCAGTGAACTGGGCAGAAATTGCTGGCAGGATGCTTGCTCTGGTGCAAATTTAGGTAAATTCCTCAAAGGAAAGGAAATAGCACTTTTCATTGCAGTGGCTGCAGCCAGGCTGCACGCAGGGTGTAGGAGGTTTTACAGGCATGTGACCAGCAGAAGGTGGCCTTAATTTTGAGGGTAAAGGCATATGTTCCTCTGCAGGCATTGTGTGATCTGGGAGATGTAATGCCCGGTGTTGGGGTAGGCAAGAAACCAGCTAACGTGATAAAAGGCCACTCAGTAAGGATCCTGCAAGCCATGCAGGGGAGGATGGAGCAGCTGAGCCCACCTGACAGCAGCAAAGGGTCTCCATCATCCCTTCCAGAAGAGCTCAGGGTCAATTTTAACTCCAAATACCTTTCATGTATATTGTTTCAAGAAGCCAAGCCCACTGCTGCCTCCACCCTCACTCCAGGTGCACCCGATGCAGTTTGCTCAGCTTAAACCTGCCAACCTTCCATGGAGGTGAGGAAGATCAGAGGGAATCTGAGTTTGCAACAGCTGGTGTAGCCCCTGCTTTGGGGAAGAAACCAAAGGAAGTGCCCGTCTTTAACTAAAACCTTCCCTGAGTGAGCAAGCCCGTTATGCAGAAAAAATTAACACTTTTTAAAAAAAGAGACACCCAAGAGTTGTTGTTTTATAGCTGTATTTTGGAGCATAGTTAAATCCTCCTTGAAGTAATCTCTGGTGTTAGGGAACAGGGCCATGCATTATTTAACTTCTGCTAAGGTAACATTAACTGTATGGGAGGAAGGGAGGACAGACAGGACAGACTTTACAACACCGAAGGGAGCTGGATGGGAACCGCCGGTCCCAGTGTGTACCAGCACTGTCCTGCAAGCCCTGGCTGGGAGGCGTGGATCAAACCCGTCTGATGGAGGAAAACCCCTGTGCAATGGCAGGTTGGGGTCCCCAGTCGACCAGGATGAGATGCGACCCCAGCTGTTGCTGCAGCAGCACATGGGAACCTGCTCAAGGACCCCAAAACCCCTTCCCAGGGAGTGCAGCAACACCTCTGTGCAAACGACTGCTTCGTGGGGGAACCAAAATGGGGGAAATCTGCCTGGCTGCCATGACAGCACAGACTGGTGCAAAAAAAAAACTCATCTTGGGAGACGAGGATAAATCCTGCCCTGCTGCCACCGGTAAGCCCTGCTACACAAGGGCCAGCCGTGCTCCTGTGTGCACAAGGAGCCCTTGACCCTAACGCCTTGCGAGCCTTTGACTAGCTCAAGGTTTATTCCTTTATTCCAGAAAGCAACGGACTGAGTGCCCCTCCTACAAGGCGAACCCTCCTGTGTGTAGCTATTAGCAGGATGCTGCTACACAGCAGCACAGCGCTGCAGGCGCAGCTCCGCATCCATCAGTGAAGCGGCGATGCTCAGGTTTAGCAGGAGCCTGGCAGGGCTTGTGGTCCAGCTGGCTGGGAGACACTTGTGCGATGCAGTTGTCCCAGTTCAACCCAGGACCCATCTCCCCTGAGAAATGCGTACAGGCTACCTGCCCAGGTTACAACAAGCAGCTCTGTTGGGTGTATGCTAAATACAGCCTGTCCCGCTGCAAAAAGCCTTCCCAAAGCAGTTACCATCTGCAGCACACATCCCTCCCCAAGTGCTCTCTCCATGTCCAAGTCCTAGCACTGCCCTGGAGCCGAGCAGTACCTGTCTCTTTGGGACTGTGCTGTTCTCTGTAGTGGGACTCGCGTTTCCCTTTTCTGTTTTGATACTATAATTTCCCTTTCATGCCCATGGGAAGTAGTGTGCTCCCTCGTGTTCAGGTACTCTCAAAACCTTAAATATGGGTCGCAGGATTGATCTCACCCAGGATGAGCCACCTGCCGTGCAAATGTTTGCCCTCTCCAGAAGAGATGAAGCAGGAGGCTGGTCAGCCGGCATAGCCTTCCCAGCAAGGCGACCTTGGATCTCTTGTTGCTTCTCAGCTCAGGCAGGACGAAGCAGTCTTTTGTCCCTGCATCTCTGGGCTGGCTCATTTAGTACCTGGACATTTTCTGGTTTCCCAGACTTCCCCAGTGACTCCAGAGCTACAGCCTGGACCAAAGAGACAAGACAATACCCTTCTGTGCTCTCTGCTACACGTCCCGGTTGAGACAGCCATGAGGATGGAGCTTTGGTCCAGCTGGAGCCTGAAGACAGATCTCCAGAAGCCAACTTGTTGGTGGCCTTGCTGGAGAGGAGGTGTCTTGTTCTGGCACCATGGACTTCGGATCGAAAAGAAAAAATATACACGTATCGAAACAAGCTTAGGGTTTCTTGAGGAGTCTGAGTTCATCACCGCTCCCTGCCGAGGAGTCAGTCGATGGGGAAGCAGGCGGCTGGCATGGGCGCTCTGCGGAAGAGCAGGCTGGAGCCGCGGAACAGCTGCCCCTGAGGAGCAGAGAGAGCACAGAGTCAGGGCAGCGGTGCTGAGACCTGGCTGGGGAATTGCAGCTGGTTTAGCAGGGACTGACTCGTGCCCTCTGCAGGGCTGCCAGGCCTGAGCACCCCAGGTTGCTACAGAGAAGAAAGTAGGGCTTCAGCCCCATGGGCACTGGAGTCAGGCATTTCCCCCAGGGATGACTGATGGAGAGTGGCAGAGCCACCTTGCTTTGCTGTGTGCAATGCATTGGCTAAAAGTTTGCAGGCTGCAAGCTTGGGGCATGTAACGGGCAGACCAGTACTGCCATGCCTGGTACCAGTGCCAGAACTGGAGGGCTGGAAACGGGTTACAGAGCATGTCAAGGATGCAGCATAGGCACTTTTGGGGCAGCACTGGAGACCTTGGGAAGGAGCAGAGTGAGCCCAAAGCCCTGTGCGTGCCCCACTCCCTCACCTGAGCACTGAGATACCTCCAGCAATGGATCCAGGATGTAAACGCGGGAGCGTAGGGAGGGAGGCCGGCACGCAACCTGCATGGCAACAAGAAATAGCTGAGACGGTCTGTACAGATGTCACATTATCCAGACAGGTAACACAAGAGCAGCAGTAAGTGTAAGCAAGGACAGAGAAACAGTGTCTGCACCGGGCTGAAGGCCAAATGACCAGCTCATTATTTACAATGCAAGAGATCATGTAATTTAATTACCCCTGGAGTGTACAAACAAGGAGCATTACCTGGATACATTAAGAGCCGGGACTATATGCTGTATCTACACCTTCAAGAGCCAGCAGATATCAAGAAAACACTACACCAGTGGCTTGGATCCAGTCCCCTTCCCATAAGCATGAATGCAGAAGACTTCTTGCAGCAGTGGGATTGGGAAAGCAAGCTTGGTCCTGCTCCTGTCTGCACTCATTGCTGCATTTAAGAGCTTTGCTTTCCCTCGTGCCGCTCCCCGGAGCCAGGACGGTCCCTTTGATCCCTGCTGCCTCCGGTCTAGTTCAGATTGGACCACACCACCGTGACTCTCCCTATTTCTCTCCACTTGAGCTTTTATGCTGCTCTTGTCTGTGCCCTCTGGTCTAAAATTATAAGCAACCTGGGACAGGAAACGAGCCAACTCTGTGAGGTGCCATATAGTTTACGGTTCTATATGAAAGCTTTACGATCGTTAGCAGAGGATTCAGACAACAAGGGGCTGGAAGAAAGGAAGGGAAATCCTTAGATCTCAGTGTGACGGACATACCCACAGTTGTTCACTGCCATGAGATCTCCCACGAGAAGGAACGGGTACGTCAGCATGCTCACAGCGATCTGAAAGCACAGAAAACCCATAGCCTCTCTAATGTTCATTATGACAAAAAAAGCTATTTCCAGCTTTTGCACGTTAGCAAAGTTATCCACATCTTTGGATATAAAGTACAGACCAGCCTTTGTCCCCAGACCACGAGCTCTCGCCCCACAGATGGCAGGAAGAGGAGAAATGACGTGGCAGTTGCCTACGTACCCCCATCACGAATTTTGTGTAGCTCCGGATCACTGATGCCTGGCTGAACTGGAAAGAGAAACCAAAGGGGTTGTGGATGAGGCAGATGAGACCAGGCTGTCACTGTCGCTACATGACATCCCTCTGAGCCTGAGATGATGGGTGTGGGGCAGGGGAATAGGGCAGAAAGCAACAGTAACCACACTGCATCCCAGCTGAGAATCGGGGAAGACATTTGCTATCAAACCTGATCCCCTAAACTGCAGCTGAACCACAGCCCTGAGCAGACGCTGCATCTTTAACACTTCTACAGTGTTTTATCCAAAGCCCAGTGTCTATGTGTATTAAATTAGCCATTAACCACCCATTAACTCCTTGCAACTGCGGGTGCTTGGTATGGGCCCCCCAAACCCTCCATTGGGCACTTCCACTCACATTATCGTCCACCGCATAGGTGTTGATGAAGTGAGCCAAGAGGTTGCAGCACCAGAGGAAGATAACATCCCCCAGGATGCGAGGGACTAAACCGCTGCAATGGCAAAAAGAGGGGTGTGAGGTACAGAAGGGTCCCAGAGCTGCCTTCTGAGGTGCCCTGCCCTCCCTCCACCAGCATAGAGGAACCCCACTCCCCCAAAATGCATCTTTACTTTGGAAGAAACTGAAGGAAAAAGGGGAGATTTTGGGAAGAGCTCTCGTGGCCTTCAAACATGGTCCTGCATGTGCTGCCAGCTCCTCCAGTCAGGGGATGCTCTAGAGTAGGAAGTTTGGGATCTGACTCAGCCAAGTCCCCCTGTTCTACCCCAAAACCTTTCTTGGCCCAACTCCTGCTCTAAAACCGAGGCAAGACTGATGAAGTGGGCTTCTGTTAAGCTCGTTTTGCAGATGCTCTTCTGGATGCAGAATAAGAAGTTTATCTCTTTGTGGAATCTCCCTCCTTTTAGAAATTAAAATGAGGGGGGTTGTTCCTGCAAAACCTGCTCTACTGCAAAGTGGGATTAACTGGGGGCAGCACTCTAGTCCCTCTGATTTTCCCAGTCCCTGCTGCCACCTGGCAGAATGAGGACAGGGGGTGATGTGCTGCTTTGGCTTATGGCTTTGATCAACACGTGGGCCGGAGCTCCCAGCAGCATGACCACCTCTAGCTTCTGCAGTTAATGGCACTAAAGCATTAACAAATCGTTTCAGAGGGGTTTTCCACTTTGTCAGTGCTCCAGCAGCATCTGTTGTACCAGCATAGGCATCGAGTGCAGGGCCTCCTGCTTTGGCTGTGCAGTCGTTCCACTGCAAAATGATCCAGGTGTGATTCAAACCTGCCTGTTTCACCAGCAGTTCTTCTGAAAATGAGCCTGTTGAGAGCCACACCAAGTGTTTGCTGGGCTGAAAAGAGCCACCTCCAAGCACACTAGTCCAAGTCATTGGTTTCTTCCCAAACACAACACTGTCTCTTTGGAACAGGGAACCAGTTTACTTTCCTGCTGTGGTTGCTGCAGCAGCAGAGCAGCAATTGGGACTGCATGCTCTGATCCAGCCTGCTTTGCTTGCTTGGAGTTAGGGTTTGTACTTTTTGGAGACAACCTGTGTATTGTCAAGGCCCTGGCAGCTCTGGAGATGCAGCCAAGGTCTCAGGGGCTAGGCACAGCAGAAGCCTTCAGTAGAAGATCCGCTGGCTTAAAAGATGTGATATGAGAGCAACAGATAGGACAAAGAAATCAAAGCTCTCTGGTCCCAAAGAGATGGTCTGCTTTGCATTTAGCATACAGCCTTTGTAAAAAAATTCTTTCTTTAACTTAAAGTCAAGTCTGAAGAAGACTCCCAAGCTGCTGCAGATACAACAGAGGCTTAATAAAGTCCAGAAACAGAGGGCTGGGCCACAGCAGCCATGTAAGTAAAACCTCATCTGCTGATAGAGAATCAGTTCACTTGTTCCATTTGCAATAAGGATACCATACATCTCTCTCTTGTCATCAAAGTAACGACAAATGCTGGACCTGAGTTTATGGGATGACTGGAGACTAGGGGTTTGAGGGCACTGCAGAAGAGGACCAAAAAAATCCAAATTCATTTGTGCTACAGCTCTCATGCCTGGTGAGATGTCCAAGGAGATCTGGACTAGGAATATTTTTAGAAGATGACAAAACATTAAAAACTGAAACAGCAGCAGGCAGATGGTGAAGCCCATGATGTGACCCAACAGGAGAAACCCCAGTGCGCAGCAGGGCTGGGACAAGCCATCATCAAGCTGACCACGTGCAGCAGTTTCAGAGCCCCAGAAACATCTTTCTGGAGTGCTGGCAGGCAGGAGACTGCTGCAGATATGAGGGGAAGTGAGATAAGTCCATCCCCTGAAAAGTCTTTATCTCTAGCCAGGCACACACCCAGATCAAGCATATGCTGCTGTTACTGCTGTGTAGAGGTTATAAGGCCATGAGAAATAAGTGCACCGCAATGATTTTAAGGGAGTGGATGTGTTTAGGTTGTGTTAGGAGGGCTGAGAGCAGAAAAGCAGCAGTTTGGTCCTACAGATGCAGTTTGTGTTCCTCTCACAGCAGTGTGATTTCCTAGCAGGGTTGTAGAGCACGTATAAGTTCAGAGCCCTCCTGAGACATTTTGGGTTGTGTTAAAGCCTTTCCTGTGAACTATTAAGTTTAATTAGGCTACCAACAGTGTTTATTTTATGTGGAGGAAGGGAATGCGGTGGCTCCTTTCACGTTATTTCCTCGGGAGGTGGAGGAGAGGGAGGGCTGACTGGCAGCATGCTCCGGCTGTGCCCCATGCACAGGGAACATCCCAGAGGAACCTGTATTTAATGGAGGAGATTTGGGGCTGCACAGCTCAGCAGAGAAGCTGTGGGCTGCAAAAGGAAGATGCAGTGACACTCAACTGATTGGGTCTCTGCAGACCCCTGGCCCTTTCCCTCTGGGGAAGGACAGGGTGAGACCACTTGTGATTGCTTGCCTCTTCCTGATGCATTCATGTTTCATCTGCAGGCCCAAATTTTTGTGATTGCACAGCCAAAGGCATCAGGCCTGAAAATGCCTCCTGAAATTTTGGAGCTGCCTTTACTATTATTGACATAATAAAGTGAGTTATCTCCCCACCAGGAGCAGAGGCAGCAGGTGGTTCTGCTTTTATATAGATGTGAAAAAAAGGCAAGAAGTGTTAATTAAGGGTTCAAGCATAAAGGTGTCTGCTAGACTTCCACTTCAGCGACGCCATCAATTTGCCATGCTTCATAAGCGGCTGGAAGCGCCTTTTCAGCTCCTTCTGGGTCCAGGCAGTGACGCCGCTGAGCTGGGCAGCATCACAGTCCTGCCATACAGGCAAACCTGCTGCCAGCACGAACCACCTGCTCATTACAAGCACCCACGGTGCTCTTCAGAGGAATGTTGCTTCTTACCCAGGCCCTGGCTTTTATTTCAACAAGGGGTCCCATTGTTGCACTTGATCTTGGTGCCTGTTGCACAAACAAATGCTTTAAATGGCCTTTCACTGAAACACAAAGAAGCACCAAAGGAAAAAGAAAGGTAAGAAAAAATAAAGGTTTTTTTCTGGGCTCTGAAGGTTTGATTGAAGATAAGATCTGGGGTAAACTTAATGGTCAAACTGGATCGTTGTCAAAGGCACAGATTTAATCTGATGTGAGAGTCCCAGTGTCAGACAAGGTTTCAGATGGGGGGAGCTCAGCGTGACTCTAACTGAGGTTGGCAGAGCAGCCAGGAGAGCCATTGGTGCCTTCGGATTATGGGAGAAAGTATTTAAACAACAACTCACGTACACAAAGAATCCCAGGATCCCTTCTTCTTTAAATATCCTGCCAATGGCGCTGAACACACCACTGCCAAGAAAGGAAAAGAGCTATGAGTGTGCAAGGGTTGCTCTGTCTCTGTCCAGCGCAGCTTTGCATGCAATCTGCAGCCACCAGCCATAGCAGTGTCCCCACCAAGCCACCGTGCCAGCAATGCAGCAGGCATCTCCACTCTGCTCCTTCTCCTCAACCCCTTAAGGAGGGTCATGTCTGCACTCTGCCAGTCTGCAACAATGCCTGGGACAACACTCAACTTGCTGACAACTGTTTAAATGCTGAAGCTAGAAGAGCTCTGCTTGGCTTTGTGTGAGTGGGTACACGTGCCGTAACCATGGCACATAATGTGCTTTGATTAGGCTGATTCTCAGCCCAAGAACGCTGTCCTGCCCCTAGGAACTCGTGCTGGCAGTTGTGGGTTAGCTGCAGTTGTGTCTGGCATGCTTTCAGGTGGCTGTACATGTCGTTTTGCCCTGCAGAGAGGCAGGTATTACTGGAAAAGGCTTGGAAAAATGTTGCAGACTAGCAGGGCTGCAGCAACGCTTCGTATTGCATACTCTGCCTCCCTGCTGACTTTCCTTTCTACTAACACCTAAAGCAAAAAGGCAGGAGACTCACTGTGTGATCAGCAAGGTGCATTACAGCCACCAAAATCCCCACAGGCACAAGGCAGAACAGAGGCTTGCCAGGGACAGAGCCCAGCCTCCCCACACCCCTTCACCCCCCACTCATCCACCCTCTAACCACAGCTCAGATTCATTTTTCGGTCTCCCAAACCTCCTGGGTTGCCATACCCCCACTGCATGGGAGCATCTGGCACTGCTGACTCCTCGACTTGGGCTTCTGTGTGCCCAAACCCTTCAGAGCTGCAGCCACTCACCTGTATTTGACTTCCCGGCCTACAAACTGGACCATACAGCGCATAGAGATCACTAGGAAGAAAGAAACACAGGGCTGACAAAGAAACAAATCCAGTGTGGGTTGCAATGGATGTGAAGGAAAATGCAACCTGACCCTTCTGCCCTCCCTTCCCTCAACTCGCATCACCTCCAGCTCTTCTTGGTGGTCCTCATTACTGCAAGACTCATTAGAAACTAGTGCCCTCCTCTAGCCTGTAAGTGATGGGAAGGACTTCTGGCCCTAAGCCCAAAAGGATCTCTGGGACAAGCTCTTGGATGAAAGGGAAGAGAGCACCTTGCCCCTCAGCTGGGCTAGTCCCTGAAGGCCAACCCAAGCGTCAGCCTCCCCAAGCAACAACTCAGACCCACATCTGTTCTGCGGTTTCATACGAAGCCATTTATGATAGAGAAGCACATCAGGTAAACGGGGGTTTGCGGTGATCCTTGGTCCAGAGAGGGCTGCCACGCAGAGAGACAAGACTCACCGTGCAGTGGATGTGAGACAACCCGGGACACACACTGCATCATCATCTCATGAGATGTCTGGGAAGGGGAGAAAAAAAACACACCTGTATGAAAAGCTGTGCTGGTCCACTTGCACAGGTCAGGCCCTTTCCCCTAATGTAGTGACACCCATTTTGGGTCTGTCTTTTGAAATCTGTTGTTTGTGGTAAACCTCTATTCCTACGAAATATTTCATAGCTGGACACAGAATGGCTGCTAAATACCACAGCCATTTCACCCAGAGCTTCTCTCTAAGTAATTTCACCCACATGCCACAGTTTAAGCTTCCTTTACTCTCCACGCAATATCCACTTCTCACCTCTTTCATCACTTTCCTAAGGGAGGTCTTCACATCATCCTTGTTAGAAACGTGCTCCATGTCTTCCAGTGGAAAGGCCTGAGCGGAGAAAGAAGAAACATATGGTCAAAACTGATGGAGATGCTGACCCACAAACCCTCGATGTCTGAGGACAGGAGGAAACCACAAGCAGTTGTGCTCTAGATGGGAGGAGAAGAAAAATGGGCAAGAAGGAACATAAGGAAGGATGGAAAGTAAAACAGGGGAAGAGAGGAGTCATGAAACTGCTTACAAAAGATAAAAGGCAAGTGGTTGTTCAAATTAAATTAAAATTGTTTAAAAAACAAGCTTTAGGGATATGGGCACTGATCTCCTTCTGTCCTGGAGGACTATTCCGAGCCCTTAGGAGATGGAGAGGGATGCGCGCTTTATTCCTCCATGCGCAGTCATGGCTGGGTGCAGGCACATGCAGGCTCCCTGGCTCTGCTGCAGTAGCACCAGCCAACCCAGCAAGCTGATTTATGGAGAGAGAAGCTGACCTTTACCTTCTTCACGCTCCCCCTGGTGATGGTTGATAAAGTGCTTGAGATGAGGCGAGGAGTAAGACCGCGGAAGAGGCCTCTTTTCCCATCCACTTCCACAATGTGTCTGGCTGGGTAAGAAAACACCAGGCTGCCGTCAGTCGGGAACTGGCCAACTCATGGAAAGCACCCCAAACACCTCTGGTGTTCAGCTGAAACCACGCTGGAGCTCAGCGCAGCACAGCAGTTGCTCTGCTGTCCCACTGTAAGTGATTTATTATAACAGTCCTAAATAAACTTCATAGAGGATGCAAAGAATCCTTAAGTATTCTCTGTCATGTCTAATCTGGAAGGATAGCTCCAGTATTCTGGGCTACTTCTTGTCTTTTGATTGTTTTGCTCACCTGAAAGGGCTACAAGGCAGTTTGGACTGAACCAGGGTAGGGAGGGATCATCTCATGTGGTGTGTGGTGTCACCTCCTCCCTCCGCCCTGGGGAGGGACTCAGGGTCAATACGGATCTCGCAAACCCAGGTTCAGTTCCTGCCCCACCACCTTCTCCCAGTC
Organism: Haliaeetus albicilla; assembly: GCF_947461875.1. Taxonomy (NCBI): domain Eukaryota; kingdom Metazoa; phylum Chordata; class Aves; order Accipitriformes; family Accipitridae; genus Haliaeetus; species Haliaeetus albicilla. The sequence goes on along the minus strand of NC_091508.1, from coordinate 5,840,266 downwards.
AAACTTCCTCAGGTCTCCAGGCAAAAAAAAAGCCAACAGATCCAAGTTCTCCCTGACACAACATGGTGCAATACAACCCACTATGTGCTTGTGAGTACCGACTGCTCCTGACCCCCATCCTCTGCTGTCCCAAGTGAAGCCAGGAAGGCTCTGCACATCTCCATCACCCAACACTGCAAATATATTTGGAAAATGCATCTTCCAAAGGGCAGCACCTGAGTGTTTCCAGCCCTGCATGTCCCAGGATGCGTTTGCCGTGCTTTCATACTGCTCCTGGGCTGGGTCCCCCCCAACCCTATGGGTACTGCTGTCTGATTTTGGGATCGGCCCAACTTGGCTTTCAGGACTGTGCACGCCCCTTCCCCACAGCAAACCCCCTGTGAAAGCAACCCCCAAGGTCACAGAGTATTCACCCACCTCTCCCGTGCTGCTCCACCCACAAAGAGAGAAAAATAGTACTTTTTTTTTTCTTTCTAAACATACTGCCTTCCCTTTTCTTGGTATTTCTGTCCCTTTAGGGCTCCATCTAGAACACAAATGAGCAGGGCAAGGGGCCAAGTTATTGCAGGGCTGTTTTGTAGCGAAGAAAGGCGCTTTGCTATCTCTAACGGACACAAAACCCTCCACCAACAAACTTACGCTACCTAAACCCCAACTGCCCCCTCCACTATGATGCAAACCCAGAGCAGCGTGCCACGGAAAGGGGACACAGCACCAACACTGGGGCCACCACCTCCTTGTCCCCAAGGTAAATCTGACGGCCTCACAACTAGTTGTAGTGGTTTAGGTCTCACTGCAGCCTTGGGATGATCCCAAGAGGATGTGGGAGTGCTGCTGGAGGTCGGCTTGGTCTACCCGGCAGCTCCCAGCCCCATTTTTCGGCAGGACCTTGCTCTGGTAGGGAGGGACATCTGCTTACCATAGGTGAAGAAGCCGGGCAGGTACAGGACTTTCCTTCCCAGCACATTTCTTCCAACGGTTGGAGGTAGTGGCTCGTGCCCGACCTGCAAGAGAAACCCCGTGAGCAGGTCCCTGCCCCTGTCCCGGCATTCCCAAAGACCCCAGGCCACGTGGCCCCGATCTCGGTGTCCCGGGAGCTGCCAAAGGGCCATGTCCCCCCCTGTCACCCTCAGATACATGGGGGTGCCATGACATGGGCAGTCCCTCCCCCATCATACGGGGTCCCTAGGGTACAGGGGGTCCTCAACCCTCCCATTTTATGGGGGTCCCTCTTACAGAGGGGTTCTCGGGATACCTGTTCTATAGGGGTTTCCCATCCCTCCTTATACAGGAGTCCCCATTGCAGAGGGTATCCTCATCCCTCCCATTTTATAGGTGCTCCCACTCTACAGGGTATCCCCATTCCTTGTCATAGGAGGGGGTCCCGATGCCCCTGCTATAAAGGACCCCCCACTGCAGAGGGGTCCTCATCCCTCCATTATACAGGGTTTCCTATTCCCTGCTCTGCAGGGGTCCCCATTTGATAGCTGCCCTCATCCTCCCAGTTATATAGGGACCCCCGTTATACAGGGTGACCTCACCCCCTGTTATATACAGGGGTTCCCATCGCATGGGGGTCCTCGCTGCCTCCTTATATCGGGGTGCCCCCCCGTTACACAGGTGCCCCCACTGTGTCCCGTTATAAGGGAGGAGGGGCTGTATTTATAGTGGTCCCCAGCGCACAGAGGTCTCCACAGGGGCACTACGCAGGGGTCCCCCTCCCTTCATTATATCGGGGTCCCGATCCCCCGTTATACATGGGCTCCCCGTGTCCCCCCCCCAGCCCCGCCCTCCCACCCCCACGATCACCCCCGGTAGCCCCGGACCTGGACGAGCAGCTTGACGTAAAGCAGCGGGTGGCTGGCGGCGGCCAGCCCGGCTCCCAGCACCACGAACAGCCCCTCGGCGCCCTCGACCCGGGCCGCCTGCCCCGGGTCCGCCGCCGCCCCCGGAGCCGCCGCCGCCGCCTCCACCGCCCGCCCCGCCACAACGCCAGGGGGCGCCCGCGCCGCCGGGGGCAGCGGCGTCGCCGCCGCCGCCGCCATGGCCCCCCGCCGCCGCCACCGCTGCGCCTGCGCCGCCCCGCCCCCAAGGCGTCGCTGCGTCACCGCGCCGGGCGGGGTGGGCGGAACCATTGTGTGAAGGACTTGGGGGGGGGGGGACACCATTGAGTGAAGGGCGGGAGGGGGGATAGAGCCACGGTGTGAGGGAGGGGACGGGGCGGCCATGGCAGGGCAGCCGCCGAGGGCCGTGACAGGGAAGGGGGGGAGTCAGCGAGGCCGTGGGGCACAGGGGGAGATGTGGCGTGGTGGGGTCGTGCCTTGCGCTTTGTTTTCCCCTGGGCTCTCCTCAGAGGGTTGGCTCCAGCTGGACACACACGAGGGGAGCCTGCAGTGCTAGCAAGCCTTTCACCCGTTCCCATCCCTCACAGCAGGTCCCCTCCTGCCTATTCATGGCCCCTAGTAGCAGCAGGATTGTTTCAGGCTCACACACAGCCCGTGAGGGGCACATCGGGCTCCAATGCATGGTGGGACACAGCACACCCCATTGAGCAGGTCAGGCCTCCTGCCCAGCTTGTACCCTTGCACTGGCCCTGCTGCTGCTCTGGGCTTGGTTATGCCGCTAGTTTGGGGCACAGGGCAAGGTCCCCCCCAAACTGAACAAATTCCCAGTGTTTTCTCAGTGTTTCTCCTACTTGCAACCAGACTCGCTTCCTCTTTCCTTTTCCTTCTGAGGCCAACCCAGAGTCAAGCTCTGCTACCACAGAAAGGACAGCAGATGGTCTTTGTATTGTGCAAATCCTCATCCCCAAACAACATCCTGGGTCCCAGAAACACTTCAAAGCAGAGAGGGGGAGAGAAGAAGGGAGCAGCAGCCATCAGCAGCTGCCCCTGCAGCTCCTTTACACCCTGGACCTGCTCCCAGCCGGTGCAGCCAGTGCCATGGAGGGAGAGGCTGATAATCAACGGAGTGTGTTGAACCTGGTGGCTGTGTTCGAAGAGCAATGGTAAGGAGGGAGGCTCCTGGGCACTGCGGGTGCATTGGGGCTCCACGTGGTGTGGGTTTTGAAGGGAGGAAACCCACCATGGAGGTGGTTTGGAGACTGTGGAGAAGCTGATTAGGTGATCTGCTATTCTTTAGCACTCGGATCTGCCCCAGTGTCTTCCTCCTGCTGCGGGTCATGGACAGAAGTCTGAAAACCTCAGTGGGATGTGACTGACTTTGCTGGAGGTTTCTGTCCCTGGCCCAGGGTTAGGTTGTGGCATGCTTGTTCCCTCCGCACTCAGCACCTTTGCAGTCAGCCTGGCTGATGAATGTTTTTTCCCCTGCTGCTGGGAAAAAGGATTTTGGTTTGCAATTATGTAGGCAGGGGTCATTGCTGGGAATTAACTGCTTGAGCCTCTGGAAGGATCTGAGCCTCAGACACCAGCCTCAGACTATCCAGTTATTTGCAGTGATGTGGCTCCTAGGAAAGGGAAGAGAAAATATCATGTTAAGGGAGAGAGCAAGTTCTTTCTGGGCTGCATAGCAGCCCCATAAACCAGTGCCTTCACTTGGAGTGTGAGCTAGCACCCTCAGACAGCATGTGCCAGGGTCAGAGCAAGGGGATCTGCCTTGCCCCCAGTGTAGAAGTAATTCCGAGGTTTGGGGTGAGTCATCGTTGTGTCTGTGCCTCAGATTCCCTATCTGTTGAATCGGGATACTGAATCTTGCCTTCCCTTGTATCAGTGGGGTGCTCTCAGTGAGCCTTAATGAGGCTGGGTGGTTGGGCAGATGAGTTTTGCAGCACTTCCTAAAGATGGTCAGGCACGAGATTTCCTTCTGCTCTGGGAGCTTCGCCTGCATCTCCACTGCGTGCTTTGCTCCGGGCTTTGTGCTCTGGATGGCTCCAGAGCAGTGTGGTTGTCCCCATGGTGCCACAGTCAAAATTTGGCCTGTGATGTTGTTGCATTGGAACCATTTGCAGCATTTGATCTGCCTCCATTTCACTGCTGCAGTGTGTTTGTCATTTATTGTGAAGCGTGAGTTTGATTTAGAGGAAATAAAAGTAACTTATGACTTTTGGAGGAAGCTGGGGAACCTGGAAATGAGTTTTCTGGAACAGAAAACAGTTTAGCCCAAGTCAGTGCAAATAGAAAGAGAGAAGTTCCCTGTCGGATCTCAGCAGTGGGTTTAGGCTGGCACAGGTCTGGGAGGCACCAGAAGGGACAGATAAAGCCTCTCTGTCACATGAAGGGTTATGCCAGCCCCCATGGACCAGGCAGATGCATGCATGGCTGCGAATGGACTCCCGAGCTCACAGACACATGCTCATCAGCATGGGGATGGACCCATCATCCTCTTCAGATGAGTGTCTGCCCCTCAAGTCATCTCCTATCCTTAACTGTGCAGTTTTATGTCCAGTTTCATCCTGGTTTTCCCCTCCTCCTCATCCCACTCCTGTCTGCAGGCCACGAGTGGATGTCTTTCCAGTTTCTGCCCTGAGCGATTTACTACACAAACCAGCTGTTGTATGACAGACAACTCACTGTTGTCATCTTAAAGGCCTGTGCTCTGTGAGGTTTCTCCCCCATGGCTGCTCTGGACCTGTTTTCCTTGTCTCTGCCAGAAAAGGGAAGAGAGAAAACCACCAGAAAACTACCCCTCTGCAAAACCACCTACACAAGCTCTCCTCTTGGCTGACACCTCTTGACTATTTGGCTTTTAAAGCCTCGTGCCCAAGGCTGCTGACTTCCCGCTTTGGCTCCCTGGTGGCCACAGGCAGAAAGCCAGAGCTGTGCCAGCACCGCAAAGAGCAGAGCTATACTTCAGGAAATAAATGGCTGTGGGTGGGATAAACAGCAGTCACGCTTTTCTAGAGCAGGATGGAGACTGACCACATCGGCAGGATGCACTGAGAGAAGAAGGGCTGGATCCTGGCCCCCTTGGAGGATGTATGGGCTTTCAGACCCTGGTTTGTATCAGCAGGGTTGTAGCGGAGCAAAGGAGCATCAGCGCTGGGGTGCTGCTCTGTCTTATCGCCTTCACTCGAGGATGGTGGCTTTAACCTGGGCCTGAGTGGGCTGTGCTGTGCTGGGGGAATGGGTGAGCTGATCACTCTGACTCCTCCATGGCAGGGCCAGCAAATTTCCGTGGAGGGACAAGCAGCCTCTGTACGGCCAGACTACTCCTGCAGCCAGCCAGCCCCAACAGCTTCCAGTGTCCCCCACCAGCCGGGGCCAGAGCCTCTCCCAGATGGCTGCCAGGCACCAAGCAGAGGAAGAGGACAAGGAGGAGGAGGAGGAGCAGCAGGGTCAGCGGGGGCTGAGCTTCAAATGCCTCCGTTCTTTCCGACACAAGATCAGGGAGGACAACTGGAGGAGGCAGCAGGACCCAGGCCTCGAGCTTGGCAGCAAGGTAAGCTCTGGAGGTGGCTCAGGCGAGACCGGCATGTGCCCATGCTCAGGCAGGTAGTTGCATGGGCTGGACCAGAGCTGAGGTCTCTGCTGGCCCTGAGCAAGTCATTGCCATGCAAGGGCTGGTGCGTAGGTTGACAGCAAAGTGGCCCCTTCCCTGGTGCTTTGGGCACAAATTCCCCATAATCAGGTAGATCCAAGCAGAGTTTGTCTGTTCCAGCTCTGATATAACTACGCCGTGGGCATCAAATGCACAGGTGGGCCCAGCCGTGTCCGTCCCAGGGCATCCCCAGGGCTGTGCTGCCCTTTGCTGACTGCAGGCACATTTCTGCAGGACTGCATTCAATTCCAAGATGCAACTGTAGACCATGGGGTTAACCCACCCCACCCTGCACCACTCCTCGGCATCACTAGCCGTGTATTGCTCCAGGAGGCACATAGAAAGGTGTGACCCAGGAAGACATGAGCCAGGCTTCCCGACAGCTTTGTTTTCACCCTTGTTTTCACCGCATGCTTTGTAGAGGTCCTTCCCTTGCCCTCAGATGACTGAGGTCCAGTTTGATGCTGGGCCGTGGTCTGTGAACACTGGGGAACAGAGCTGAATCCCCTCAGGCCAG